>NC_013491.2:11982497-12156953 GCF_000004555.2 Caenorhabditis briggsae | reverse complement strand
GTGGAGCTCTATCATACAATGGCAGGGGCCCGCGAAGGCTCGGCAAAGGCCCGGATTACAAGTATGGAGAAATCGTCCTTGAAAATCGTTGTTTTTTCACTGATATTAACTGATATAACTCGGCTGAAACTGTCGAGTGGTTTCTAAAAATTTCAGAAGTGTCTAGATTTGATATTCTTAGCCTATACTGAAATTTAATTGAAATCTGACGTTGCAAGGTTTTGAAGTACCCTGTAAGATATACCTACTTGGTTTTATTTGCGACGCGTTTAATCTAGAAAGTTCCGTAGAGTCCTGGATAATATCACTGCAACATTTGAATGCCTTGTCTCCAGCGGTTGCACAAAATGGGTTCCGTCCAGTGCAAGTGAAAGGGTTATTTGGTTGACACATTACTCCGGCTCCTAAATTTTCGATTTGGTGATAGAATGAATTTTGAATTTTACAAGGAAAATAGTTCAGAGGTTATTAAATTGAGGAGTCATTGAAGTACAAAAAATTAGCTGGTACAAAATCCTCAATGCGGGAGTTCAAAATATCTGAAAACCTAAATTCTTTTACCCGCGAATTGTGGGTTTAGCACCGCTGAGAGCTTTGCACCCCAATGAAACTAAAACTATTCTACTCCCAAAATGTTCGTCATGTCACAAACCGGAGGTGTAATCGGAACACTGGTTGATGGATGGAACGTAGGTCAAATCTGGTGATTGCCAACTTTCACTGCATTCTGCAACGCTTTGTTTTTTTTTCAAAAATAAAATTTACATGGTTCTACTCACCTGGTCGTTCTGGTGGAGGGATTGACGGCTGAGATACACATAATCGTATAAAAATTAATGTTGATATGGGAATCCAAAACATGTGTGAAGTTTGATCAACACCACCACTCAAATTCAAACCGCTGGCCGAAGAAAAGAAAGTTCCAAAATTGGTTTGAGGAGAGAATTATCTCGGGCCCTACTCTCGCACTTCGTGACCGCGCAAAAAGATGTTGGCCAAACCCTTCTTCGCGATTATTATGTCGAGGTGTTGGTCATCCAGTTATCAGCCAAAAGTCAAACACTCGGCACGGAGCTCGGAGGTGAAAGTGTGAATGACCATATTGAGCTATCCATATTCTACTCAAATAGAAATTTGAAAATCATGCGGCGATCTGTTCTTGTTGTGGTTTGGTTCATTGTTTTTGTAGTATTTTGTAAGGAAAAACCATCGAAAGTCAAACAAGTTGAAGAAGAAGAAGAAGAAGACGGTGAAGAGGATACTGAAGATAGTGAGTTATTTCTTCCAATGTACTTTTGTTCTATACAATTCTTTTTTAGTTTGCCCGTTTCCTTGGCAAACCCATGATCAAAACGTTCTTGCTCAGTATTCAATGTGCAGTGAAGTCATGAATGACGGTAATTTCAATTTGCGTAATTACGAATTTCGTAAATAATTGTAGGTGTAAAATGTACACCACACGATCCCATAGAGTGTACTGGCCGTAATCCAAGCTGTGTTTTTTCAAAAGTCACAAACGATCATAGATGTTGTGCAGATGTACCACAGGATTTGAGCAATCCACCTGGTATTCCAGAACAAGTGAAACCAAGTGAGACTAATTAATTGCAATGATTTTATGTTTTTCCTGAGCTTCTAGTATGCCCTTACGGAGCTTCTTCTTATGATCTACCATCGGTTCTCCTTTGTGATCCATCTGAAGACAAAGCATGTCCAGAGATGTACACCTGTGAGCAAGCTGTGAACCACCAGATGCTTACGACATACAATATGCACTTGTGTTGTAAGACGAGCACCTTGGATTCTTTTGAAAATGGTAACTTAAAATAAAAGATTTTCTTTTCATAATTAAATAATTTCAGTTTTCTATGAAACTAAGGTTGGAATCAACAAAATGTCATCAAACTTGTCTATGCCAATATTCTATGTGACACAATTATCTCCATCAATTGTTCCCATCGCTCCTAGTGGAGGGATTGATTATGTGAGGCAATTTATGACTTCAAATCACTAATAATTTCTCCAGGTTGTTCTCAACGAATACATCCCCACCAAAAGCAAATCAAACACCCCAGAAATCAGAACTGGCGACCATTTTGCAATGTTGCCTTATAGATTTAGGGAACCTGTCTACTTGAAGAAGGTAATAATTTTTGTTGAACTAACAAAGTCTTGAATTTTTAGGTTTTCCTTTTCCATGAGCCAATGCCTAACTTTTTCTTCCATGTATTGGTTTTGTTCAGTGAGTTTTAGAAGTCCCTTCCCATTATCCTTGTTTTTTTTCAAAATTTAAGATCCTCACGGAAATCCTGAATCTATGAACCTCTACTACAATAGACCATCTTCATTATCCAGGGAAATCGATTTGTCCGTTCCAGTTTGGGATGAAGGGGTATTCTTCAGAAACATGAATCGAGTCCTGACCATTCAATCAGATCAAACTTCTAGCAGACAAAGTAAAATCTGTGATATCCAGCAAGAAAAGTTTATTTCACATTTTCAGTCCGCCGGTTATACATCGTCCTCGTGTTTAAAACAAAGTTCCGAATTACAAAACGACACCCACAAACTTGGAATGATTTACATGCAAATTACACTACGTTTACAGAGTTTCTAGGAACAGAAACAGGAAAACAGTTGGGTAATCCAATGGCCGGAACATACTACTATGTAAGTTCAGAGTAAAAACGCTAGAATCAATTCTCTCATTCTATTACAGATTACAAAATAACAGCCTTCAAATATCAAAGTTTTTAATAATTTATTTGTAAACCAATAAAAAAATTATTTCAATGTATTTTTTTTCTGGAACACAACCCGTCTTTTTTTTTTGATTTGACGAATTTTTCTTCTAGAAAGTGAACAACCGAACCACAGATACTGAATTGAAATCAATTTGTGCATTGCCGCCGAGTTGGTTTCTTAGTGTTCCCAAGTTGTTTCTGAATTCATTATTAATATCATTTATATCTACACATTCAAAAGCTACCTCACGACATCAGCTACTGTATTCTGATCCACATTACCTCCACCAAGCATATGCACTTCAAACAACACAGCCAGATCATTCCCTCTGCAAGGAAAATTATTTTTTTTTTTATGAAATAAAAAACACGAACAGTTTGCTCACCTGTTTCGCAAATCGATTAGTCTTGCCTGTGCAGCATATGGCCGAAGAGTGGAAGTCACAAAAATGTTGTCGAGCTATAAAAAACCTAATGAGTCACAACCGTTTTTCTTTACAAAAGAGCGCTCACAGCATTTTGCATAATGTTGAAAGCGTTAAAATATTGATTGGTGTTTTTAAAATTGTAGACATCACTGGCTTCTCGTTGAATTAAAAATGATCCGGTATAGGATTGATTCTGGAATAGTTATTTAAAGAAAATGTTTAAAAAATAGAATAAGATACTTGGGAAAATATAGGTGAGAAAGTGGGAATGTTGTTGATTGGAGGCCGGAATGTCGGGTTGAGAATTGGTGAGCTTGTGGGGTTTTGAAGTGGATCAGCGCCGTGGAAGACTGAAAACAAAATAATAGAAATATGGTTTTATTTTTCATTTTCAAAAAATATTTTAAAATTCAAACTGATAAAAATGAATTTTTTAACCTTGGGACCAGTTCGCATCATAAAAAGTAATCCAGGTCTGATACAGAAACCTATCAACGATTAAACTGATTTTCGACAGAAAAATAATTTTAAGCTTACCTCCAGACGCAAATAAGATGATGATCACAATTGCAGCTATCAATAATAGTACCAGCATGACAAACAAAGTTATGTATATCCTTTTAGAACTAAAAAAATCTTTTCTTACAATATAACAAATTTCCCAATTTACCTGCTTTTTGACGAGAAAGAAATAGTTGTATTTCTGTCACTCTCATTGCCCCAACCTCTTCTAGCCATATATGCAGCACCGGTGTTCTGAGAGTTATAGGAAGGGACGTAGCCCTGAGATTGGTTGTGGTGATTGTAAGACATCTTCTGTAAAATACAGGAAACTTGATAACTCAAAACACTCGATTCTTCAAAATTTCTGATCTCTAATATTAAAGTAGAAGTCTATCAAAGGGAGCACTTCCGTATAAGAAAATATCGGGACTCACTGTGTTGTGGATTTTATGATATTAGCGCACAAAATTTCATCATTAGGTCGTAATAATAAACCGGACAGAAGGGAAGAAATGAGAAAGCGGATGGGGGATTTTTAGTGCGGAGGACATGATGATGGTTACGGTGCAGATGAACACACAAACACATCATCCGCTTCCCTATTGTGTTTATTTTTAGGTGTGCATATAGGTCGGCTTCGGACATCTAGATTAGAATGCAATCAGGATGGGAAGTGTATTCAAAAAACGATAACCTGAAATATCTGATTAAGTTTTGAAAATCCAAAAACCCCAGAAATTTTTTCTTTGAGAAAAACTAGTTTTTCAAATCACCCTCTTCAACATCTTTGTTCCTCAACATGCAAAGGAGCATACTCTCTACAACTAGCAGAAGAACACTCATAATGATGATGCGTGTATAATAGAATGAGAAGTGGGTGGGTGGACAACGATGGGTAACCGTCTGCTTGTTTACAAGTGGTTCCGAGTGTATCAACATGTGTTCCTGCACAATGCTGCGCATCACACTGAAATCAAGAAGCTGTTTGATGTTTTGAATTTTCTTGGTGTTAGCTTTGAACTGCCAGTGACATTTATCTTTATAATCCAACGCGACACATGCAACCCTTTTTGCATTTCTTTGATTTTGCCGCGACGTCTGTCTCTTGACGGAAAATGCTCATTTTGAAACATATGAAACAGCGAGAAACTCGTTTTATACTGTCTTCAAATTTATAGTACTAAAAAAAAATATATTTCCGTTTCGCAGTTTTTCATCTCATTCTCATCACCTTTTTTTCTTTCTATTTCAATTTCCTTTTACCCTAACCCATCACATAAATCGTTCTTTATTTCTTTCTTACCACTTGTCATTGACGGAATGAATTGTTCCTTCGCGCATGCGTTCCGTGTGAGGCAAACAAAAGAAAAAACGGTTAGTTGGCACATTTAAGATGGATTGTCGTACAACCTCGGACCGTTTTTCTTCAAGGTCTTACTTTACAGGACAATGCGATTATTCATGTTTTTAGGTTTTTTTTCTCAATTAGTGGTTATTGAAGATTTTCCGCAAACTTTCATTACTTACCAACCGGGTTACGCAGTTGTTCATTCTTAATTTAAGTTTATTTATCTATATCCAGATAGCATGCTGCCTTGTACTGCAATTTGAAACTCGAATAACAGCTTAAAGTCAATACTTTCACCCAAAACTCTTTTTTCAGCTTCTTTTGAAATGTTCTTCTGTTATAGGTTTTACCGTATGTATCTTCTCATCTTCTCAAACTAACGGACTTGATTAGAAATTTTAAACAACCATCTCTATTCATCTCATCCAACAAAACCAGCCTTACCACTTTCCCGAATTTTAATAAGTCTGAGATGGGAACATCCGTTCGAGATGTTTCGTGTCTCCACGCAGATTGTTTATTCCTGGGGTTGTCAATCCAGAAGATGCTCACTTCCCACTCTTCCTTCTTCTTTTACTTGTTCTTCTTCTTCTTCAGAGCCTTATGCTAACTGCATTAAGTCTCCGTCGATTGCTTGTCCAATTTGTCTACTCTTTTGTCTTGTCTCCTGGGCATTCTGTGGTCCCGGTCCGGGTGGTCTCTTCACTTTATTAGTTTCTTCTGTCCTCGGCAATTTGTTTAACTTTTGGTGGTACTTCAAGTGAAAAACAGAAATTGGCTTTCTGTTTTTCGAGCGAGAAAGGAAACTAAGAAAACTAGCAAACTTTGAGATGGGCAAAAAGAAAAGTACAAACTTGAAATGGGAGTGATACCTCTCTTGATGATTCATTGCAGCTTCCGATTCCCAAGAATTTCGTCAGAAGATTCAGCGAGCTGTCGAAACGAAATTAAATTTTTCTCGAAACCATTTCCCTATTTTTTTTCCAAAAGTCCAAAATTAAAAGAAGCAAAACCAACCAAACAATTTCAGGAATCCCGCCCCTCGTAGAAGCAACAATCAAATGAGCAATTTTATTGAGATTGTCGTTGTTTGCGAAAAAGGGGCACACGCCCGGATGCCGAGTAGTTTCTTCACTTCCGAATTGGGTAGCTTGCTTGTAGTACTTCGACACCGGAAACATGTATGCGCACTGCTTGACTCCTCATATCAATCTGTCACTTTTGATCCTCATCAACGTTTTTCCATGATTTCTCCGACAGCTAGTTTTCTCTCCATGTATTTGCTAGTACCCATTGTTGTTTCACACTTTCCCTTTCCTTTTAGATTTATAGAAGAAGAGGACACGCTGATCAAATTTTGTTTTGCTGAAAAGGATGAGAGTGGTCGGGAGAGAAGGATCTATTCATAACCACTTCATCAAGAAGGTGACCTCCGTCGGATTACAAAGATGCGCAAAATAGGCGACGTGCTCTTTCGCGGATTGCACTCAGGCCTTTCACAAATCTCCACGCGCTTACCCACAACAAGTAATTATCGTGTGTGAGGTTTTTAGTGAATTTTGATTTGACTTCCTTCTCGTCGAGAAAATATTCGTTGAAAACATTTACATTTTTCTAGAGAGAATATGTAATTGGTTGTTTTCTTTTTCAAATGTGTTATTCTCTTATCTACAGTATTTTCGTTTATTCGTTATTATTAACGGAGATAAGATTACAGGAAAATAAGGTCGAATCTAAAAACTAGAAATTCTCAACTGTCTGTCAAATCAATGTGCACTTGATTTTCAAGCATTTTTCTGATGCATTTTCCTGAAACCAGCGAAAAAGATAAATTTTTTTTGCAGTCGGCATTTTTATCAAATCAATGAGAAATGTTAAAATTTATCAATGAAAAATGTTGAAATAATTTTGACCAAAAATTGTGTTTTTGTGTTTTTTTTTGCTTTTTACTTTTTGCTGGTTTCAAAATGAATTAATAGAATCCCAACTAAAATTCTCAATATTGAGCTAATTTGTCTCGATTCCTGAGAAAGATATCGAACAGTGATCAACTGACACAACATTTCTAATATTAGGATGAACTTCGTCAGTTGACTTTAAAAATTTTATTCTACAGAAAAGTATATAAATTCCACTTTTACTGCTTTATAATTTTTATTAAAGTGTTTACGATTTATTTCTGATCATGGTGTCTGAAATTTCGAAATCCAAGGTTTTTTTCTCTCTCAGACCCCACCCTCCTCAAAGCTCTGAATACTCAAGTGTCACTTCAGTGTTGCCCATTTCTTGTCGTCCTGCTGCTGCGACAACGGTATCCTCCTTCATTTTCGCAATGCATAAATTTTCGGGTTTTTCCATTTTCCGAAAGAAAACAACAAGGACCAATGACTGAGATTATTCCTGAATATTCATGAACATATACATAACTGCTGGTGGTCAACCCCTTCTTTACTTTTTCTTCTTGTTGTGTCCTCCTTCATCTCCTCCTTCTCACCCCCGAACCCTTCGTTGAAGCTCCGCCCACATCTGCTTCATTTTGGTCATCTTCTTGACACTCTCGAATATTAAAACCTTCTTCTTCAATCTTTTTTGAAAATTTAGATTTTTCACTTTTTCTCATTTTTCTCATCATTCCAGAAATGCACTGTTGAACAATGAAAAAACACGCTCACCCGAAAGTTCCAACTCCTTGGGAGGTAACTCCGAGGAGCAAGAAAGATAAAGGAAAATCTCATGAGTTACGAAATTTGCTAGTGATTATCAGTTTATCAGTGCTACCGTACTTTTCGTGCTTATATGGAGATTTTGTGTTTGATGATGCTGAATCTATTGTGAACAATTCTATCGTCAACGGAAAGGATTCACTGATACAGGTGAATTTTTAAGAAGGGATTTTGGAATTTCTGTGATAGTAATTAGCCGGAGCATTTTTTAGAAATTGGGAATAGCTATCAAAAAACCGCTCTTATTATCAGACTGTCATTTTTACAATAAAACTTACAGATTTTTTCGCGTGACTTCTGGGGTCATCCTATCGCTTCAACTCACAGCCACAAAAGCTACCGTCCAGTGACAACCTTCACTTTCTGGTGAGTGATTTTCAAACAATTTGATGGAAGGGGTGTGAAAAAGGTCTTGACAGTTTAGCGTTACGCAATACGCTTGTTTTGTGAAGAGAGGCTACACCTGCCACTCTATTCATTCTTGAGGACACGAAATTATAGGGATTATTAGAAAAAAGAAAGGAAAGGACACATGGTCGGGACCACAAAACTCCTTCTGCATTTTGTTAGGAGATATATCGCGTTTATGTTCCATCAAATATTTATTATCTCTTCTTGGAATGCTCTTTTTGTCTCCTTCTGCTTCCACATCATGCGCTTTTCCTGTTTTCGGGTTATGGTTTCGCATCTTGGACACATGTGTGGAAAAGACATTACGTAACCAAAATCGGGGAAGATTTGAAGAGTGAAGATGAAATATGATCGTATGGGAGGCCTGTGTGTTTGGACCGGGGGTGTTGGCGGATATATCGTTTCCTGCGCTAATGGCTCGTGAACACATCTGAAGAAGTGTGTGCAGATGGGATTAAACGAAAAAGAAGCTCCTCGGTGGAAGAAAGGAAAGAGATTGATGCTTCACACCGATGACTCTATGCAATTTTTCAAACGCCACTCACTCTAATCGTGACATTTCATCTAACCGCCAGATTTTCACTTGGTCCCAGATTTTGGGTCAAGAGATGTGAAATTAGGTTTGGATTTAAAAATCGGGATTCAAATAAAAGTTTATTTAAAAATTTGGAAGACCATGTTTTATCGAAACTGGAATCTTTATCCAAAATAAACATTTTAGTTACAACTTTCAAAAAGTTTCTAAAAGTGACTTGAGTCATTTTGAAAATTCCGGCACATTAGTTACTACCAAGTTAGGTGAGTCGCGCTGTCGTTGGAATCAATGAGGCGTGCATTTAGTACAACAACATTGAAAAGAAGGCATCCACCATTTCTTGTTTCACTTGGATTACGTATCGAAGTCGGCGCTTCTTTTGTTTCAATTCCATCAAATGTGCCGTCGAGTCGTAGGAAAGTCATAAAATGCAAATCTTCTCTCGACACACAAAAAGTTAAGATTTCTTTCTTTCTGATTCCAAGAGTAGCTATTGCATTAGTCAGGGAGGGAGAGAAAGAGAAGATTCAACCAATTTTCTCCACCTCCGGAACTGCTCCCGAGAAAAAAAAACATTGACGGGAAAAAAAAGAAACCAAAACACATGTTCGCGTGTTGGTAGTCATATCGAACACCTAATTTTCTCGAATTTCCACTTGTATATCCAATAAAAGGACAAGGATGGATACCAATTACATTTATTGCTCAGATGAGCGCGGATATTAAGAAATAGAAGTGTGACATCCATTTCTCTGATATTAAAATTCTTGTTGACAAGAGGGGAAGATGCTAAACTCGAAATTAAAATTCCTTTCTGGTCCTCTCATCTATCTTAGGGAACCAGATAGAAAAATGGGAGATGTGGATGGATTATTCCAAAACCACTTGGTGTCACTCTCAGGGAAAAATGAAAGATGGCGATGCGCGAAGAAGGAGACATGGGACAGATGTTTGTCAGGTGTGGCAAAATTTATGACCATCTCTCATGCACTCTTGGTTACTATAAATTTACCGCGTTTAGGGAGGAGGTTTGGAGCAAGAGGCGAGGTCTGATTGATTGACGGATGTTCGTACAAAGTGCTATATTGCCCATTGAGTTTGACGTTTGATGCGTCTTGACATGAGATAGTACTTTTGGCGTCTCTTGGTTTACTGGGAGTTTGTTTGGAACGCGTGAAAAAGTCTTACGGTAGTTTTGAGATGACTGAGAATGAATCAATAGAAAGCAGATGAAGAAATCTTGCTGAAAATTGATTTTGTTTGGAACTTCTGATTTTTCAATCAGTATAAAGAACCTCACTGCCACATAAAAGGATGAAAGCTTTTTTTCCGACAAATTGTTTTCAGGGATATTTAAAAATTCAAGGCTTCTCTCCTTTCTTTTATGTTCAGCTATTTTGCTTTTTTTCTCAATGTATCTTTATTCCTCGTGAATTTTCCAGGCGAGAATTATGCAAATAAGGAACAAGATGTGAAATATGAGCTCATCCTCTTCCCGCGCTCGTTTCACCCGTTCTCTATCGTCGACCTCAGATATTTCTCCCAAGGGGCTCATCCGATACTCAAGATGTCTTCAGATTATGAGCTGAAAACTGCGCTTAGAGGGTTACAAGTCTCAGTCTCTTCAGTTAACGCGTTCTATCAATTGGGTGCTTGTTCGCGGCGGACCATCTGCCAACATCTTAGTTGGTAGAGAGGGATGTCTCATGAAATTACTCATCCCCCTAAATTACTAAACAACTTCCTGAGAAAAGAGGAAACATTAGCTCATAAATGTTTGACAAAATGAGACATGCAACCATTTTGTGTGGAATGAAACTAAGAATTGGAACCATTGAAATTTCAGGCTGAACTATCAAATTCATGGAACATCTACGTTTGGGTACCATGCTTTCAATATCATTTGTCATGGAATCGCTACAGTCTTGTTCTACAAACTGGCTAGAGAACTGGAGAAGAAATTCAACAACTTTGAAATATCTTTTCCGGCAGCAGTACTATTTGCAGTTCACCCTGTTCATACAGAAGCGGTTAGCGTTTTTCTTAAAGCTTTTTTAAAAGATTTTTTTTATTTTAGGTAGCCAACATGACTGGAAGAGCTGAACTCTTAATGACAACATTTTCTATGTTTGCTTTGATATCATACCTCAGACACTCTGAAATGAACTGGAAGTTTATTGGTTTTGTAGTTTTATCTACATTTTCCAAAGAGCAAGGGATCATGACAATTGTAAAGATATTTCAAAAATGTGAATTAATTTAGTTTTTATTTCTTACAGCCCATTGCTATTTGCATAGACTTGATAATTTGTTCCTGGTCGAAATCGAAAATTCTCCATTCCACTTTTTTGTTTGCTGCATTAGGATTACTCCGGTTTTCGATAAATGGGTTTCAATCTGCAAAATTTACTAAACTGGACAATCCGGCAGCATTTTTGGACTCTCGATTTTATAGAGTGGGTTTTTTGAGTTAGTGAAATTTTGCAACGTTCCCTCTCACAGGTTGTTAACTATTCTTACATTTGGCTCTACCACATCTACCTTCTCGTGGTGCCCACTAATCTTTGTTTCGACTATTCGATGGGATGCATCTCCCCAATCTCCTCATTATACGACCTGCGCGTATTATCACCTGTCCTCATTTCTATCCTAGCAATTAACGGAGTCAAATTTAGAAACGAATGCAGGTCCGTCATTGTGTGCATATTAAAGTATGATTAAAATTTTGATTTATTTCAGGGTATTCACGTTTGGTGGATTGATGGGGGCATTGTCTTTCCTACCTTCATCTAATATTTTCTTCACGGTTGGATTCTCGGTAGCTGAGCGTATACTGTATCTGCCATCATCCGGATTCTGTCTAATGTGTTCAGTGGTTTTGAAAAAGTTGAGCAGTCACTGCAAGAATGCAGAGTTGATAGCACTAACAATTCTACTCCTCTCTATTTCCAAAACTCATAAAGTAAATAATACTTGGAGATCAATTTAAGTTATTTTGGTAATTTCAGAGAAGTGGTGAATGGAACAGCGAACTCTCTTTATACAGCTCTGGGCTCCAAGTATGCCCAATGAATGCGAAAATTCATTACAATATGGGAAAAGTTCTGGGTGATAATGGATTAACTAAGGATGCTGTGAAAAACTACTGGAATGCTATAAAGTAATCTAAATTTTTTGAGCCGCTTTCATGTTTATTGTTTTGTTTCAGATTGGACCCATCATATGAGCAAGCTCTCAACAATCTTGGAAACTTATTAGAAAAATCTGGAGACAGTAAAACCGCAGAAAGTCTTCTTGTTCGAGCAGTAACTCTTCGTCCAAATTTTGCCGTTGCCTGGATGAATCTTGGAATTTCTCAGATGAACTTGAAAAAGTATCAAGATGCTGAAAAGTCCCTGAAAAACTCTCTGACTCTACGACCTCGATCGGCACACTGCCTATTCAATCTTGGGGTTCTTTATCAGAGAACAAATAGAGAGCTTCTTGCGATGTCAGCGTGGAGAAATGCTACAAAGTGAGTATCATGGGAAAATTTTGAAGACGTGCGGATTAAGATGTAATACATAGAAATAGCTGATGATGTATTACTAGAGCTTGAGATCGGTTTCAAAAACTAAAAGAAAAAATGATACATTTTTAGATCTCAACAAAATTCGAAATTGTTTTTTAGAGTTGACCCATCCCATACACAATCGTGGACCAACCTATTCGTTGTATTGGATCACTTGAATCAGTGCTCAGAAGTCCTTGAGCTATCCTCTGAAGCTCTATCCAGTGTTCCAAATGAATCAAGAGTCCACATGCAAATAGGATCTTGTTTCGCAAAACAAAACGATTTTGAAAAGGCTGAGGAACATATTCTGACTGCCATCGATTTACATCCCACTTCGGCTTTGTACCATGCAAATCTAGGTACTGACTTTTTCTTCATTGAGCCACTCATAATTCATTTAATTTAGGAGTTCTTTTCCAACGTATGGAACGGTTGGCAGAGGCGGAAACAGAATATCGAGTCGCATTGATGATTGATTCCGAAAATATAATTGCCAAGAAGAATCTGCGAAAATTGGAGAATCATAGTTTTCAGAATTCTACGCGACCATGAAAAATTGTTCTTTGCTTCATTTTTGATACCAAAACCTAGTCTTTTAGTTCATACCGGGTACTCTCATATTCAATACGTGTCTCACACTGTTATTTTCTCTCATCCTGTTGATATAAATAAACTTGTTCTATTTATTCAATAATTTTTTAGAAAAGGTTTCTGAAAAGCATTGAAAAGTTTTAGAGAAACAAAGCTTCAAAAAAAGCGAAAGAGGCGTTTGAAATTTCAAGAAAATGATAGGGTTCCTTCGCGATTAGTCAGTACACAAACTTTCGGATTTCGGCGAAGACTGAAAAATGTCCTGAAGAAAGGATATCATGCAGAACTGAAGTTTTGAACAGTATGGACTTTGTGAATCTGAAGAAAAATTTAGATTTGAAATATAACTTGATTTTCATTCTTAAAAAGTATGCACCGTTTCTCGAAATTTTGAATTAAAAAATGAAACAATGTCTCTATCTTATATCTCGTTCCCCTCTTAATTAGTTTCACAATTTGGGTTCACTGTTCTTAAATGTAAAAAAATATAAAAGTTCTCCAATTTATGAAAGTGTTAGTGATGTTATGACATATATTTTATCAGTAGACCGATTTTTCATCTCTTACAGAAATCAAAATGTTTGATCTAAAAATTTAAGCATACTGCAGAGATGTTTGGAACGGAATTCGGAGTTCCACAAATTTCAGCCTAAAATATTTCCGCAGCTCATTTTCGGAATCGAATCCTGACCGGAATAATATCGGAATTATTGAGGGGTTCGTTATGGAAAGTATGTTAAAGGCGCACGCTAAATTTTCCCTTGCAATGTCCCGAGAAAAATTACTTTTTTTTGAAATCTATGGGCAATTTTTCCTCGATTTAATGTTCTTTGGTGTTCGGAAGATCCAAAATTCTCAAAATCGGAGTTTTCCGATATTCTGAAATTTGAAAATAGGAATATTCCGAAATTCTAAAACTTGGAAATTTTTAGAATCGGAATATTACGGCATTCCAAATTTTCGACTTTCCGAAACAGTCCGGAAAAGTCACATTAGAACATTTTTTCTCATTTACAAAATCTTCATCGCCTTGTCAAATAATATTATCAGTTTTTATCCGAATTTTCCTTCAAATATCTGATCCCTTTCACATTTCTCCCCAATTTAGTCTCCTCCAAAAAACCCTCTAAACAACCTCATCTCGATTTTTCATTGCTTTACACCACTCCATCAAAGTCCGACGGAACCCCTAAAAACACATTTATCCACAGTATGCTCAATGGAGCTGCCAAAAAACGCACCCCTTGAAGGCGGAGAATAATGACCTGGTGACGTGGCTACCCAATCTCCGCTCCCCGCCCATTTACTCTTTTTTTCTCGTCTTTTTGAAATTGGTAGTTCATCAAAACCACTGGTCCTTCTTTTCTCACTCTATTTAGTGGGTGTGATGATTGACTCATTTCTCCTTTGACTTCTTCTATTCTCTTCTCTTTCTTTCAAATCTTCATTTCGTGCGCTCTTTCTAATTCTTTAATTATAGTATATAACGTATTTCAATCCTTCTCGAATTTACGAGACTCCACTTTCCCTAGAGCATCCTACCTACGCCGGAAATGGGGTGACTCTTATGATTAGACTAGTCCAAATTTCCCACAAAGCTACTTCTTTTTTTTTAGTTTTTTTCGATATTTTCGTTTTTGTTTCACCAGTAGCAACCGTGCTAGTTGATGGCTGGGGCTTTTTTGGCCATAAAAAGAATCCGACATAAATCATCTATTGGATGGGTTTTTTTTTTGCAAAATTTGCTTAGCAACCAGGAGACTCTTTTTTATGGTCTCCTAGAAGCGAATCTCAAAACGAATATTTCTATTCGTTTTTTTTTCCGCACAGGGTCTTTCAAGCTTTCCATTTAGTTCCCAACTTTTCAAAACTCGATTAACAGTGGCTCAAAAAAAATAACCCGAAATGACCATTCTAGTTAAAATACATAGTCGTGGGTATCTTAATGTTTTTTTTTGTAAATGACTGTTTAGTCTGGCATTTTGGAACCATGAAACAATTATAGAACTTCATTTTTGTAATTGATTACTGTTTCAACAGAAGCTCGCTAAAAAAGAATATCATGTGAAAAAGAGAACGTCTCAAAAGTTTGAAATTGCTGCTGAAACAGCGGAAATAGCGATTTGATACATTTTATCTTTTTTGCAATACTTGCATTAAAATGTTCAAAACTTAGGTATTTTCCTAATATTGATGCGGAAAATTTCAAAGCTATCCGGAAACTCCAAAAAACGGCGCTAAAAATAATAGGTTTCCTGAAGAATGATAGCTAGGGGCAAAAATTTGAATTCGCGCGTAATGAGAATCCTAGGCCACGGCGGCCGAAAAAAAGGGCAGCTTGCCACTGCGGCCTAGGCGTCATTGCGCGAGAACATACATTCCTTCCTCTTTGCAACTTTTTGATATATATTTCCAAAAAAGTTTTTCGGGGATTTCGGATTCCAAAAAGTTTTTAAAGGAATGTTAGACGAAAAAATGAGAAGATTTTAATGTGATTTTTGGTCAGAGTCCCACTTTAATGAAAATGGCCATTTAGGCATCTCGAAGACCAGACTCAATTTTCAAATAAGACTAGATAACTAGTTAGTTATATTATACTTCCTTATTTCTAAACATGTCACCTTTTTCCTATCTGACGTTTTTTGCAAACTGAACAACTCTAACTTTTCAGGTAATTTTCGAGAAACTTCTGAACATTTGGTTTATTGCGAGTTTCGAGAGCATGTAATTTTATCTTCCAAATTCCAAAAAACGTGTAAAATAACATGTCTGATTCTAGAGGTACACCCAAAATAATGACAGATTATTTGAGTATAAATACACTTCAGACAATCGGCTTCGTGTTTCCTCCGCGAGCGAGCTCTCCGACGAGCTGAGTATTGAGCTTCTGACGGCAATGAATTTGGACACCGCTGACTTGCCCAATGTCTTTGATGATGAAGTGCTCCCAATTGGAGACGTGGCAGTTGGAGAAAGAGCTTCAGATATTAACAACAATTGTGAGTTAGACAACAGAAAGGATTTGATTTGATTAGTGATGTTGAAAAAGAGCGTTTTATCTTTTCCAGTAAATCACGTGTTAGATCAAGATGTTGCACAACGACCAGCGGAACCAGCAGCCGACGAAACTATTCGTCTGGTGGTAAACCAACTTCAGCAACTCCAGATCGGAGAATCTACATCGTTGGGATCTAATGAATTTCTGAGCAACGATCTGGCTTCCACCAGTGCACCATTGATCAACCATGCTCCAAACGTCGCAGGAATTTCGGAATCAGATGATTCAGATTCAGAGGTTTCACTCGTTGGTCCCGCACATAGCCCACCTCCACCAAGCGAAGATGGGCCAAGAAACCGGACTTCGCAGAACCAAAGAAGCAGAGAAAAACAAGGCTTCCGAATTGGTTACATGCCGAACTTGAAATGGAAACTTGACAAGAACCCTCCTATGTTCTCATCCCCAGTATGTCGGAACAACTTTGATCACGACCGATTCGTTCAGTTTGGAGATGGAATTTTATTCAATGGGGATGGAAACTACATATATGATAATAATCTCATCGCTGATCAGGAGGAAAGAAACCCACTAAATCTGCCAGATGTCATTGCTGTTGGTCCAAGGAATCGAGAGCCTTTCGACATGTTTCCAGCGGATCCAAGACCACCATGGGCCATCAGATCGATTGTGTCGAATGAGTACATTCCTATTGGAGAAATCAGCCAAACCGAATTCATGGTTTATGTAGTTGCTCGCTTATTGGAATATGCTATTTTCGGAGTAACCAGCAGAAATCCTCCAGACTTGGTCGATCAATATATTCACAGAGGAGGGTTCGAAGGACTGATTGCATATCTTGAAGAGTGCGAACATAATCCACCAGAAAGAGTATGTTTTGCTACACCATTTTTCTCAATATAAATTTTTTTAGGAATAATTTTTTAGGAATAAAAATAATTTAATGATGTTTATGGGAATTGAGAAACTAAATCACTCGAACTTAATAACTTATTATTACAAACAACATTTATGATCACCATGTTCATTCAATGCACTTCTACAGGAAATTTGTGAGTTCAAACTTGAAAATGTAGGCAGTAATTCCCTTTTTTCAGAATTATATATTTCTGCACATTTTAGACGTCTATCGTTCACCTATCATTTTTAACCATGTAATATAACTACAGGTAAACGAATCAAAAAGATTCAAAAAATTTCGTAATTTCAGGAAAAAAAAATTCATGGATTTCAATATATTATTCAAATATTTTTGGAGCAAAATCACTTCTGTCAACTGAAGTATTTTAGACTGGCCAATTTTCGAAATGAGTCTCTTTCGATTTTAAGTAAATAACGACCATCATTTAATTTAAATTCCCTTTTCATATAGTGGACCGTTAAATTTCGTCATTTCAAGTTCACTCGGTACATAGAGTTCACACAAAATTTTAGTTGACTTCATTTCTTAAAAATTCAACAATCGAGCTTTCAAACTCAATTCGAATTTTTTGAACTCATTTGTTCATGTATAGCTGCTCACTATCCCACCATAAAATGTTGTAGGAATGTCCTCACACCGTTGATTTTAAGCTCAATTATCCCGATTTCTATGAAAAATATCAAACATGTGTCAACTGACAAAACACGTCTGACATCACAATAAACATATTACCAGTTGTCAACTTTTTCATATCTTGGACAGGAACTGAGAATAATGGGCTTGAATTTATAAGTTCTACTCCAGGTTTTATCGTATATCCTTTTTTTCCGTGTTTGTATTTCTTGTATCTAAGTTATTTATCTAAGTTTTATCTAAGTATTTTGTTCTGAAAATCGGAAGTGAATGATCACCTTGACAACAGTTTCTGGGTTTCTGAATTATCAGTGTTCTTATTTTCTCAATTTTGTGCACATTCCTTTTTTGTCTATAATTTCCATCTTTCTGCATTCTATTTTCCCTTGATTTTCTTCATTTGTATTTTCACAAACTCGATCAAAAATAAACGTTTTATTAATAAGAATCCACACAAACTTTATCACTTCTATTCCGCCAATATCTTCTTTGCAACCGCCATCATTGCATTCGGGAACATCTCATGTTCCTGAACTTGTATCTTCTGCCGGATTGTTTCGATGGTGTCGCCGTCCTCCACCATGACAGGCCGTTGTGCGATTATATCTCCGTGATCCACCAATTCCTAAAATCACGGATGCATTGATGTGATACTATATTTTTGTGTCTTGTGCTCACGTCAACAAAATGCGCAGTGCATCCGACAACTTTTGCTCCAAAGTCCAGAGCGTCTTGTAATGCATGTGAACCTAAAAAAGTAATTCAGAAAGTTTATGCTTTTTTGGTTGCATAAACCTTTAAAGGATGGAAGCAATGATGGATGTATATTTATGATTCTTGATGGGAATTGTGCAATAAAGTATGGGCTTATAATTCTCATATATCCACCCATACACACTAATTCTGTACCATAGTCTTTCAGAACCTAAATTTTTTACTATAATCTGATGGTAACTGAAATAAAATAGTTCACCTGTACCATTACAGTCTCTCCTGTAACTCGGTCAGCGGTATGAGGAACACATTTTGCTGGTATTCCATAGGAAGATGCAATTTTCAAGCCTCCTGCCGTTTCTTTGTTTGATACAACTACGACAACCTGCGTTTTTCTATTATAGAGACTTTTCCGAAGGGTTTGAACTCACTTCGCAGTTGCTATCAGGAGCTCTAGATCTTTCAATGAGTTTTTGCATATTAGTTCCTGTTCCAGAAATCAGAATAGCCACTTTCACACGTTTCCGATTGGTCTGATACTTGTAATGATCGAATAATTGACCTTCATTTAGAAATTTTATCTTTTCTCCATCGGTTGATTTTTCGACGTGGCCAATTTCGAAAAATTCGGAATCAATTCTGGATTTTATTGTGTTCAAATTTCCCTTTGCAACAATAAGTATCATTCCAATCCCACTAAATGAAAAATTTTCATTTTCTTTCGGTAATCTGGAGTCTTACCAATTGAAGGTGCGAATCATTTCTTTGGTCTCAACTGGACCTGCAGATGCAAGCCAGTTGAATATTTCTTTTGGTTTCCATTTGGCACAATCAATCTAAATGTTTCTTGTGAAGTAAAACTGTCCTATTCGCTTACCACCAGTTGAACTTTTGAGTTTTCATCTAAAACACGAATTGCATTCTCTGTAAGCCCGCCTCCTGTGATATGAGCGCATCCTTTGACAAGTCCATCAGTTAACAGAGGCAATACCGTTTTCACGTACAATTTGGTTCCTGTCAGAAGCTCATCTCCAAACGTTTTTGTTTCATCCCAAGGTAGCTTGACACTATACTCAACCCCATTGGCTGTAAGAACCTTCCGAGCCAATGAGAATCCGTTCGAGTGTAAACCGGATGATGGTAATCCAATGATGACATCACCTTCTTGAATACTCGTCAACAGAGGAAGCATTGGCCAAGTGGATTCTCTGGCGGCGATTGCGCATCCTGCTAAATCCCACTGATGTGTACTGTAGACACCGGGCATTTCGGCGGTCTCACCTCCTGCAAAAAGTTTAATAGAAAATCGTGCGTCCTTTTTTCCATAGTTCAACAGTTTACCAATCAAAGAACATTCAGCCTCTACACAAGCGTCAGAAATCGAAGCAAGTACTTGAGTGGCCATGGATCTGTCCAACTTTCCACAAACGAAATAATCCAAGAAAGCGATTGGTTTTGCACAGTGGCAAATAACATCATTCACACACATTGCAACAACGTCATATCCAACGCCAGAGAAGTTTTTGCAATGGGTGGCTACTTCGATTTTGGTGCCAACACCATCAATACCAACAACCAATTGACAGTCGTTTTTGAATCCAGCAGTTTTCAAATCTAGAACAGCACCAAATCCTCCGATCTGCGAGCAAGCAAGACTATAATTTTTCGAAAATTTCAAGCTTACCTGATTAGCTCCAGGTAGTAAAGTTTTCTTGACGAGAGACTTGATATCTTCCACAAACTGATTTCCTTCGTCAATATTAACACCACTGGCCCCATATGATAGCGATGGTGCCACAGTATCCCTGCAAAGCTGATGATAAGATTTTTGAAAAAAAATGTGTAAAAAATGTAGTAGTACAATGGTTTTCCAATATCTTTTCTGAACTGTTTCCCACTGAATTCTATTTCAGATGCTACTTTATTTGCTTGTTCTCTCGCGTCCTGTGAAGTTTTTCCGATCGAAGTGACACATAATATTCTTCCTCCATTGGTAACAACTGAAAAATGTTTTATATTGCCCTAAAGATGAAATTTTGCAAAAAACATACTTTGATTGTTTATTACAGATGTGCCCGCGTGAAAAACAACATTAGTATCATTAGGTGGAGGTACGTCTGCAAAAAAAACCTCTCGTCTTTTCTTCATTAATTTTCTGAAAAAAAATACTTCTTATTGGAGAACCCTTATCACCAGATTTCGGATAATTTCCTGATGCCAAAACGACCCCACACGCAGATTTTGTTGACCATTGAATCTCGCATTTGGATAAAGTTTGCTGCACACATGATCTTATAATTTCAAACAAATCAGATTCAAGGAGGCGCATGAGTACCTAAAAGAGTTAGTCATTTGGAAGAACTCCAAGAAGGAAAAGGAAAAACAAAATGGTTCACTTGAGTTTCTGGATCACCAAATCGGCAATTGAATTCCAAAAGATAAGGTTTCTTGTTTACAATCATGAATCCAGCATAAAGCACACCACAGTATTTTATTTTCCTGTTTGCCAGTCCTTTTAATGTTTTTTCGAAGATTTCATCGATTTGACAATTGACTTCAGATGGAATTTCGACAGGTGCAACAACTCCCATTCCACCTGAAATTCAGTTATTCTCAATTCTCAGACGATTAATTCAACCTGTATTTGGGCCAAAGTCCAATTCAAGAAGGCGCTTATGATCTTTGCCAAGAGGCATTTTCTTGAAACTGATACCATCTACAAATGCAAGAGCGGAGACTTCATATCCCTCCAACCGTTCTTCAATAATGACCGTATGTCCAGCGCTACCGAATTCTCCCTAAAAAATTTTCAATTTCTCATGTAGCACTTTCAAACTACAATCACTTCAAGGATAGACCTAGCCGCATTTTTCGCTTCCTCATTATCCTTTGGAATAATCACACCTTTTCCTGCAGCCAGCCCATCCGCCTTTACTACAGACTTCTTCCAAGGAACTCTAAAAAGAAACATTTATTAATTTCTGATCCGCTACGTATGAATAGCCGGAAGAAACCTCTCGAAAACACTGTCAAGGCTCTTGACATTGTCGGCGGACACAGTCACAAAATCCGCCGTAGGCAAACCGTATTCTTTCATGAACTGCTTTGAGAATGATTTGGATGTCTGAATGAGTTATACGTAACTTCACGAGTTTTCTGTTAGTGTGATACCTCAAGTTGAGCGCCATCTTTTGTCGGGCCGAATACAATAAGATCCGGATGTGTTTTGATCAGATGATCTGCCAAACCATTTGACAATGGTTCTTCAGGACCGATCAAGACACAATGTATGTGGTTACCGACGCAAAAATCGGAGACTTCTTTGACATTGTTTGGATTCAAGTCTAAATGACACTGTTGTTAAAACGACTTGAATTAAAATTTTTTTGAATTTTCTCATACCTATTCTCCCACTTGCTCCATTTCCTGGAGCCACAATCACTTTTTTAATTAACGAAGATTGTTCCAATTTCCAAGCCAACGCATGTTCTCTTCCACCACTTCCAATCACCAACACATTCATTGTCTCTGAAACATTAGGAATATTAAGAAAAACATCATTATTATAATAAATAAATGAAGTTCGATCTGTCCGAACACGTTGAAAAATTGAAATAAAATATAAATTTACGTGACATTAAGAAAAAGAGTGAGTCGCGAACAGTAATTGAAAAAGATTAACTCCAGCTGTTTGAAGCGCCAGAGGCGCTGAAAACAGGCTGGTAACCAATAAAAAAAACAGAAAAAAAGTTAGAAAGACGAACGTTTTGAATGATCGAAAATTTTCAAACGATATGATAAGCGATAGAAAACAGGCAATTAAAAACAGTTCGTTATCAAAATGTTGGCGACATACACACTTTTTATGGTTGTTGACTGTCGATCATCCCCAAGTAGTGGAATTTGATGATTTTTCTTTGAAATTTTTTGAACTTATCTTGACATGATTGGAAGATGTCCAGGTTTTTATTGAATGGAAACGATAAAATAATTGTATTTGAAAAAATAATTTAGGGAATAGAAATGGAATGTATGCAATATGAAAAAGAATAAAAATAGCCAGTTAGCCTCAATATACAAACAAGTTTTAAGAAATATCTTAATATCCTGGTGGAAGTCTTGGAAGTGGACAATGTTCGCACGATCCTTTGAGTCCTTGTGGTCCTGGTGGCCCTCTTTCTCCTTTCGTTCCCTCTTTTCCATCAGGACCTGGAAGTCCGGCATCTCCTTGTTGACCTGGTGCTCCTTGTGGTCCCGGTAATCCATCCATTCCTCTTGCTCCTCGTTTGCCAGGAATTCCAGTTGGACCTGGTGGACCCGCTGGTCCTGCGGGACCGGCCACCTGTAACATGTCATTGTTTATTTGTAACGGAATAAAAAGATCTGAAAAATAACAAATATTTACCATAATAACTCTTCCATCCTCTCCTTTTGGTCCCTTGGGTCCTGGTCTACCTGATCTTCCAGTTGGACCTTGTGGACCCGACATTCCTTGTTCTCCTTTTTTTCCATCTTGTCCTTGAAGACCTGGACTACCTCTCGGCCCGTTTGGTCCTTTTTGTCCTGGGAATCCGGGTGGTCCGGTTGGTCCTGGTGGGCAAATCACGCATGGTTCTGGAGCTTGTCCAAGTGGTGGGAGAAGTACACCATCTCTTCCGGTTGGTCCATCAACTCCAGGCTTTCCGTCAACACCATCCAATCCATCGTCTCCAGGTGGACCAGCTGGACCAACTGGACCTTGTTGACAAGTACAACCTGAAAGTCTCTGAATCAATTTGTAAAACGGAAATTCGAATTACATGAGGCCGGTTGGAATTCTTCGACGGCAGCGACCTTGTAGTCGCCGTAACTGGGTGCGACAGTAGGCGCAGGTGGGTAGGTACCGTATCCACCGCTAGTGCCAGAACCAGATCCAGATGCTAAAAAGAGTCGAAAATCTTGTCGGTTGTAATCATACACAAACCTCTTTGGGCTCTGTCAAAATATTGACCAAAGCTCCACTCCCGTTTGGCACGATCCGCTGATCTTATCGTACGCTTTCCACGACTGATAACACTATCCACTGAAACCACTTCTACCCAGAGGTCTCTAGATTTAGTCTGAAAATTTGAAACTATTTTTGGTATGCATTCCACAGTAAAGCTTACTCTACAGAAGTCCATCTCATCTAACATATGCGTTTGTAATGTTTGAACGTAGTTATAGATCAAAGGAAGCATTATGACTGAACAAAATACGACGAATGTAGAAACGGCAACCTAAAAGTTAAACAAAATTGTTTCGATGCTACTAAAGTGACTCACAGATAGGAAAGCAGTCTTCTTGATTCGCTCAGTTTCAGCACATAGCTGTTTCTCGGAAGAATCCATGTTGGGCGGAAGCAAAGAAAAGAATGAATAATAATGCAAACGGACTAACTGTTTTATACTATCCTGACAACTAGCGTCCCGCTGAGCACGCCGACAAAAAGTCTGGATCCGGTCGGCCAAGAACTGGATGAAAAAGAAAATGCAAATGAGTGAGGGAAATTGGTATGGTATGTGATCGCTGTCTTTGATGGCCCACTTATATGTAAATTTTTCCAACAAGATTCCGGCCAATGATTGTGCGGGTAGCTTGACTGGTTTTCTTCATTAGGAAGTTGAAATGATTTATCTACGGAAACACACTCACAATACAACCTGGAAGTTTTATCGGCGAGAGACGGAGAAAGTCACGGTTTTAGTTCCTTTTTTATCTGATCACAGGGAGTGGTTGAAACAATTTTTCAGAATGTTAACAAAAAACATTTAAGATTGAGAGTCAGCTCGAGAAGTGCAGTATTGGTCAACTGAAAAAATGTTTTTTAATTGATTTTTGCCCATTTACACCATTTTCAGGAGACTGTAGCTTGGCTGTCAAGTTTTCAATCACTTTGAAATTTTTAGAAGGTGTAAAGCAAACATATATTGGAAACTTTGCACAGGTTTTTTTTTCTTGAATGTTGTTAGATTCTCAGCTATTTGACCAGTTTTGTACTGAAAACGTGAAAAAACAGATAGCTAATAACTGAGAAATTTTTAAAAAACTTTGTGATTGCATATTTTCATTCTATGTGGATTTTACACTGTCACAAGTTTTCGAAGTGCTTGGAAGCTTGACAGCCAAAGCCTAGACTATTGAAATTAGTCAAAACGGCTGAAAATGATCTGAAAAACGTATTCTTGTATATGTTATTGAGCAATGCTGTATATCTCCTCAGAAATCTCCTTTCAAAATACCCTTTCAAAATACCCCATTTTGATTTCCACTTCATTCGAATCTTGAATGTTCTAAGGACATCTAGGATGGATGGGAGCGTCAAATTCAGAGATGCGTATCGTTACCCAAGATCAAATGTCTACTCAAATATATACATTTCTTCCGATTCAAAACAGGTGTACAAGACTAGACGTGTTTTTCGGACGGAACGTTATAGGCAGATTTTCAAATAAAATAGACCTTTTCAATAAAATCAATCGATCGAGAGGTTTCGAAAAATTGTCACTTCTTCCGTATAGACAATGACAGTAATCAGTTCCGTGATAAATCACAGGTTACATTTTCTCATTTTCTGTCTCTTTCCAAAATCGTTTGCCTAACTATTGTAAATGATTGAACTGTTCAACTAGATGTCTTCAACCAGGAACCAATTTTCTGATAATGGATTTCTCAAGATCACGTCTCTCTTTTTGTTTTGACAAAGATTACCTAGCAGTTTTTAAACACACCTTTGATTAGATCAAAAAACTAGCAAGAAGACGTCAATGGAGACTAAAAGGGCGTTTCTGTTTTGCTGAAAATGATTAAAACCACTTTTTTGCAAGCATTGTCACATTGAGTCTCCCCGGAAAGATTAGTCACATCTAATAGGTCAAATAAAGTCAGAAATTACGTCAGAAATGCACAGAAAGATGTGGGGAAATACCTTGAACCGTTTCAAGAATCAAGTGAGTATCAATCAAGCCTGTCAGGTTATTGGAGCGAAAGTTGCATCTGATGTTAGAGGGGAAAACGGCACGCCTTCTGGAGTTGATTTATAAACGTCATGATAATTAGAAAACAGACACGTCCACAAAGATCAAAGTATCATAACTCTATTAATAACTTATTTCCTGCTCAATGGTCTTTTTCGTGAAGACAATAACAATACGTGGCGATCAAAAAGTAGGTATAGATGGCTGTAAATCTCTGAAGTGAAACTTAAACATTTATTCATCAATTTTTTATTTATCAATCACGGTAAATTATTAAATAGAATGACCAACTTTCACATTTAAGCCAGTTCATCTTGGCCCCTGTGAAATATATCAAAAACTTTTCAACTGAAAAAATACTAATATATCATGATAAATAATTCGTCAATTGACTAATTTTTGGCATCTTTCATAGAGATCGGAATAGAGCTCAATGTTTACGGTACGGCTGGCTGAGATTTCATTAAAGTACGATAAATACAAAATATTAGAAATGTGATCAAAATTCTTGTGATTTCAATACTTTTAAAACATCAGGATCGACTTTTCAAAAATAGTTTTTTCTTTGAAATGTACTTTTACAGAGAACTAAACCTATTCCATAGAGCACTCCACCCACACATAATCTGAATGCTGTTCCAAATTGATAGTTTCCGTTTCAGTCTTAACTAACACTGCACTTTTTTTTCGTTCGCTTCTGTTCGAAATCTAACCACTTTATCTTATTCACTCCGTTTTTAGAAATCATTTGTTCCGTTTTCAGTAATCAACGTGTCATTCTCTTTGAATTTTTCCAGTTTATTTTTTTTTTGATACCAGAAAGATGTGCAAATAGCCATATCTGCACGGAACCATGTCAAAAAAAAACGATTGGTTCTTGCTATGTGGTCTTTTTTGCAACTCTACAAGTCCTCCAAAAATAATATCTAGACTTCACAAAAAACAATTTCTGAAAGTCCCATTCAAAAACCAAAATGTGTGTTTTTTATACCATTAACAAGCTTCTTCTCATTTGTTGGCAACCTTCTATTTAGGGAACACTGGTGATGCGCTTCGTACAAAATCTCCGACACCAGTTTTTTGGTATCAACAAAAATAGCTGGAGTCTGGTAGAATCTAATTACTAATTTTAGCCTTTGATTCCTGGTTTTTTAAAATTGGAAATTTCAAAAAATCAATTTGGGGAGGATGCAAAGAACATTTTTAGTATCGGGTTTGGGTACGCAGATTTTGAATAAAGATTTCGCTCAAAAAATGACATCACCCGCGCCGGGGGCGCCTTGCGCTCACACATTTGGAATACCCGAAATGATCGAAAATAGCGATAGTATGCGGTGCCTCGTATTGGTTCTCTTTCCCTCCACAACGATAGCTACAAAACACGAAACATGTAACTCCATGGCTGAATACGGGAGAATTGTAGGGTTCGAGATATTTCGAGCAGAGCCTTAAAACTACGAATGATAAGGGAACCCAAAAATGATGAATATCATCGAAACAAAAGACATGTGTTTATTTGAACTTTTCCGTCGTTATCGCAACGGTTACTATCAGCGGGAAGTGACGATGAATTGCAGAGAGGAGGAGAACTGTTCAAAGTGCCTACTGATATATTTAAATCTCTCGTCCGATCCGCACAATCCCGCTCTAATATCTCTAATTTTCTTCCTTATCATCATCAAACTAGATACATCATGGGCCCTCTCTGTGTGGGGTCTCATTTGTTTCCGTCTGTTTTGGACTGAGGGGCGGCCCCCGGTTCGTTGACCAACAGTTTGCTGTTGCTGGCTGCGTCTGAGGGCAAATCGGTGGCGAACCAACCGTGTTGCCGGTGCGCATCTTAACATCAAGCCCCGCCTCCGTCCTCGCCCACCGCCACCACCGAAAACCTCTTCCTCCTCGGTGGTCGAAGAGTTCCAACTTTTATGAACTACTATTATTATCTTCCCAATCATTGATATCTCTCTCAACTCCCTCCAATTATTTCCAATTTTTCCAATTTTAGTGATACTTACCTTTCGATAAAATAAATTAATTAAAGCCTTCCAAATAAAAAATCAGATTAATCATTCTTCAGTATTTTTGCTCCTCCTCTACCCAGTCTACCCCGAGAACCTAATTCACGACGTATGATCCTCAACGCGCCACTGTTCTCCAATCACATCACTTTTCCCAAATATTCTAATTATACCGTCGAACTGTCTTACGCTACATCCAACTCGTGGTCCACACCAAACTCATCGCCATCGCCTTCATTATCAAAATCTAGTTCTCCAAAGGTTCGAGTTTTATCTCTCTTTTCCGGCTACACCTAGAAAATATATCGGATGTGTTCATCGGAACACTCAACGAGATTTTATCGTCGCACGTACCGCGTACTCGGATTCACCATTCACGAACTCTTGAACTGCAAACTATACTGAGGCAACATAAAAACTCCCATAAAGCATCTTGGTTCTTGCTTTTTCAGTTTTAATAGATGGGATTGACTTTCTTTTAAATCTAATTTCCTGTTAGATTTGTGCCTTATGCTTGGTTTCCTGTCTTCTACTCTAAATGTCCTAAACGTTTCCATTGTTCAAAAATAGCTACACAACTACGACCTATCCGTAGTTTCACAATTTTTACAGATCATTCTTCTAGTGATAAAAAGTGATAAAAAGTTTGCTTGTATCATAATTTGTATTTTCATATTAGTGAGCTCTAATGACCTGAAACATCAGAAACTCTTAAGAACAGGAAATGTAATATTAATCGTAGTTTGTGTATTGAAAATAAATTGAGCAAGCAAAAAGCTGCGGACAGCGAACACTACGAATGAGCACATCATCATAATTTTTGAGATTTTCCCGTAGAGATACTGAAGAACACTTTAGTCCAAAAATACAAACGATGTTGCAACAACATCCTAGTTTAATTTACTAATTGGTCAAATTATAATTTAACGTTTTTGGTATGTGTTTTGGTCGGATGCAAGCGTTTTGAAAGGGTGTGAAGTGTCAGCAAACCGTGGTCACTTTTCACTGAAGTGCCGTAGACTTGGCCGGAAGAATTGACTTTAGCCACTTTTTGATCGTTAAAAGTCCTCGACCACCCACATGATATTTCAAATAGTTCGTGAAACTACACATTTTTCGTGCCTTTTAGCTGGATACTGTAGGAAGTGACCTTTAAAATACAAACTTCAAACGGTTTAATTGGCTCAGTTTCCGAATCTAAAAATTTAACTGACCAGGACAGTTCATCCTGGACACAAATTACAAACTTGATAAAATAGTTTTTGCTGCGAACAAAACATCAATTTTATTTAAACAGTTGAAGAGAAAAATGATAATTCTGCAACATGAGTCATTGCGTGTTTGGCAGTAACTGTTGAAAATATAATTTCTGCCGTTAGCACGTCACTGAATAAATAATATGTTTGACTCTGTCAAAACTATCTGTAATGTCCGTGTTAAATAAACCTAATAGTGAGGACAACAAATCAAAGCGCTGTTTGAGGGGTCACCTGGAGACCGTGATCTTGTTTAGAATTAAAAACAAAACTGGATGATCAAATACAGTATACTTTTTTCAGCCAACCGTGTCCCAAGCCAGAGAACGAAGAGTTTTCGATCTACCATGTGCAGTATGTTTGTGGCCCGCAACAGGTTATCATTATAATGTAAGACCTACAGTAATCCAATGTCTTTGAAACTAGATTTTTTTTATTTTCCAGGTTGCTTCATGTAACGGCTGTAAGACATTTTTCCGTCGATGCGTTCTCGCCGGTGCCAGTTTTCGGTGTATCCGCTCCGATTCAAATTGTCTGACAAACATGAAACTGGTGCCCGGTAAGTTCAAATAGTATTTGATATGTATTTGTAGTCGCTGGTTGCAAATAATTCCATTTTCCAACCAAAGCGTTGGTTGGCAAAGTTTCATTCATTGATTACGTAGTCGATTTGGTCGCCGGTTGTACTTTGTTTTGACGTACGAGTAGTGAACTTGGTCAGTTGAACATGCGCTTTTATAATTGTCTGTCACATTGTGAAACTAATAGATATGGAGTGAAAGGGGTTTAATGCAGGAAAATGGTCAAACAACAAAGTACAGGAAGATTATGAATGAACATTTGGAGAGAGTATCTGAAAATAAACATTTCACTGTGCCCATTTTAACACTTCATAAATGAAAAAGTCATCAAGAATCTTCATCTACAAAGCATATTTCCATGTTTCTCTCCCATTTCTCGAAAAACGATTCAGTTGATCACTTCAAAAAACGTTCATTGAGTTCACTCTCTCAAGAAAGATATTTAATCCGTGTTGACCTGACCAAAACCGCCTGTCGATTTTTCTATTTGTTGTCTTGGTATTTTTGTTTCGTTCTCTAGAAAAATATGTTTGTGATAACAAGTTTTTTTTCTCTGGCTAAGAGCAGAGACTAAATGTTATCCGAGATTTGAGTTTATACTTCCAGGTTTAAACGAATATAAAGCTCTTATTCAGTGAGAATCCGATTTTTGGATTTTGAGTTGTTTATCACGTTTATTTTCGACCCGTTTCATTTCACTTTGTGCTAGGTTTGTTCTTGGTTCAGTGCTTTCTAATGTTCCTATCATTGTAAGAACAGATTTACCAGACAGACAGATCACTTTAGTTTAGAGTATCAATCAGTGTGAATGCACGGAGTGGTGTGTGATCAGTCTAGTGCACTTCCAAGATAAGCGTTTTACAATTTAGTCTCTTTTTTCAATCACGTGTAGATATTATTGTCCCTTTTTGATCTACAGTGTGTTTTGTTCGACACTACTATAGTTTGACGAACAGTGCAGCTCTTTGTTATCATCTATTCCCCGAACATTGTGTTTTTCATTTGCAGGAGCTCGAATTAAGTGTCGAAGTTGCCGATTGGATCGTTGTCTTCAACAAGGAATGCGCAAAGAAGGTGGGTCAAACATTTTCATTGTTTATCTGGTCCAGAATCGGTCAAGAACCAAATTCAGTAAATGAAAGCTAATAGCGATTGTTAACTATTTTGTAAGTTGACATCAATTTAATTCCCAATCGTTTTTCGACCATCGGAACATGAATCGTTGAGTGACGAATACCCAATTTAGAGAACCAAGAGAATTAGAGCCGATTGATGTTTCAAAATTACATTTGCAGCTGTCACCTCGGGATTTCTAGCTGGCGATGGGAAAACAGCAACAGATGCATACTTGGCTTCTATTTCTCAGCCGGTATGTTGTTTGGGCCTGAACTACATTATAGGATAGAAGAGAAAACAAACGCTCAGTGTGAAAGAAAAAACTAAGTGATGTGTCGAGGCTGATTTAACACACCACATCTCTCCTATTCAATGTGATTATGAATTTTTGAATGCTTCTATATCCGGTTAGATTTTTTTGCTACTGGTGTATAAGTTGCTCCGATCCTCCCACTTTTCTTTAAATTCGCCAGTCGTCTAACTCGGTGAGCTTCTATTGATAAGGTGTCAAACATCGGGAACAGGACCTACTACACTTTCAAACGTTGCCGTCGTTCGCGTAGAGAAACCGCGTGGGTTTTTTTTAAAAATATATCAGCTAGCAAGAGTAGTGATACCATCAAAGACCAACCTATCGTTCTGTGATCAAGAATTCAAACCGTTCAATCATAAGAAAACTCTAATCAATTTATCTCTTGGTCTGGTCTTTGACGAGGAAGCTTTCTAACATGTGATCACAATGACTTCCTTCCTCACCCTTCATATGTTTTGTTCCTTATCGCAAAACGTTTATTAGAAAGGGAAAGAACCGTAAAACCGATCCGTTGCATTAGTGCCCTCTACCAAGATAACCTTGGATTCTAATTAAAACACTTTCAGAGTACCTCTACCGCGATTCCAAAAGTTACCGAAACGGCTTCCTGCTTGCGACAAGCACTTCGACTCATCAGCAGATTCAGGTAGATCAATGAACACGTTTCTCTCTTTTGTAATGCCTAGAATAATGTTGACCAACATTTCGGCTGCAAGAATGCGATAGAAAGCAAAATCAAAGACGTTTGGCCCTCGACAAATCACTTCCTTGTTTCTCTCGTTTCGGAGTGTGAAAAGGATCAGAAAATTTGTCATTTGAAATGAAAAAAACGAGTTAGATATCTGATCAAGAACGTTTGTATGTTGGTTGGTGGGGGAAGTGAAAATGTTGCAAGCATGGACTACAGTGATACTAGGGATAAGAAAATAATAAAAATATTTTTTTTTCGGAATATTACTGGAACTTGTGGGATAGCAGCAAAACATAGAGCACAAGTTTCTCATGGTATTCACAAAAACTTTTTTCCAGAAAGTGTGACATTCGTCTCAAGGAAATTGACATTCACATCAGCCGCCTCCTTAACATGGACAGCTTTCTCGATAATCTCTCCAGCTACAAGGTACTGTACACGTGCCGTTTCTCAATTCTATTTTTGATGTTGATTTCTGATACAAGAAAGAAATGATTTATTGATAACACATATCCCTTCTTATCCTTCTATCTTCTTTTCAGGAAGTATCGGGAACACAACGCGACCTACCCGAGTGGCTTACGATAGATTTAGTCAGCTCAATCGAGTTTGCCAAACGATTGCCGGATATCACAAAATTCAAGGATTCCGACAAGGTACATACAATGTGCTAGGATTGATTGGGATAATCTGATGTTTTCAGGAAGAGCTTATTCGTAGTTCTTGCTTCACCATAGCGATTGCTATCCAGGCGATCGAAAGTTATTTTGAAAAACACAGAACAGTTGTGATGCCAGACGGTACTGATGTCATCCAGGCGATTAAAAACGCGTAAGTTAATCATGTTTTGTTTTAGTGATAAGACAACGGAAACGAATGGTAGAGTGACTGATCAAGAATGAAAATTGAATTCCGATTTGTGTCTTCTGATCACAACACACCTACATCAAAAGTACATTCATATTAGACAGTCAAAAATTAGAATGTAATCATTCGTAGACAATATCGTATTACAGAGGGACCTTCATCAATTCTGACTACACCCAAATGTTTGTCACTATACTCGATCCACTCCATCGAGAACAGTTCACAATTGACGAGCTCGTGCTGACGTTGCAACTTTTATTCTACACTATCGGTGGGTACAAAGAACGTAGTACAGCTATCAGCACATAGAATGTTGAACTGACTGAAAAGTGACAACATTTCTTTCTGTGCACTTTGCAAAACAGGACTCAGCTGATTTGCTCTGAAAAAAACACATTTGCAGCTTCACCTGATAATCTAAGTGTCGACGGGAAGATTCAACTCGAGAAATCTGTGAAAGCTAGCATGCAATGTCTCATGGTTCTTCTTATTACTCAAGGTAACTTAATCCAAGTGTAACTTCACAAACCAAACTCAATACTTTCAGACAAATCAAAATTCTCCGCTCGCTATGGAGCCTTGACAGCGCTCAATGAGACCTTTATCACTGTCACGCATATACACAGTAAGAATTGTTATCATGACCTTATTTGAATACGTATGATTCCAGAACTCAAAATGAAAGAAGCCGAGCCATTCCGTCAAAAACTTCGTGATCTCCTCATTGAGCAATGTGTATTCGACTACCGACCAAACCACTGAGCAGTTCTCAAAATGGCTGATAAATGTCATTCCCTCTCAAATTTTCATGAAATCTCATTTTTCTTTCTTTCCATTGAACCGTATTGTAACTATTGTCTATGCATAATTATTTTCCTTTAAAATGCACCATGACAATAAAGCAGTTAAATTTTGTTCGGACTGTTTTTTACTTTTTTTAGAACATTGCTGCACCAGGAAAACAATAATTTGCTATATTATAAACAACAACAGTAAGGTTTTTAGTAATGAACGGAATATTATGACGTTAATCGGAGGGAAAACAACCAAAAATTTGCTGGCTTTTTTTAAAATTCAAAGCAAAAATCAGCAATTCGATGCGGCCGTGGCAATCAAAAATGCTGGAGTTTTCTAGGCTGCTTTCGTTACGAGACCCTTGCAGGAAATGACTGAGCATATGATGATGAGGCAATTCATAGGGTTAAACTTTGCTCTGCATAAGAAAAATTTCAACGAATGGCTGTTTTGCTTCCCTTAAACCACATTATGGGCATAAACCTGACGCTGGTTTCAGCTTGTCTCACAACTTATGAAGTCAGTGTTTGGAGCTTGAAGAAACACTTTTTCGAGTGAAAAATGATAAGATATTGTAGTATAACACTTGAAAAATGCTAAAAACATAAAAAAGTCAAATATTGACACTTTGAAATTGTGAAACGATGGTAGAATAAGCTCAGAAGCTCGAAATCTCTAGTTGACACTTTGAACAACCATACCATACACATAATTGTATTTTGATGTGGTATTATTTGCTTCAAAATTGGTCGATGTCTCTTTGATTATGTTCAAAATTTTTTTGCATAAATGATCGTTTTCTATTTTTTCCAGATTTCTGAAAAAAAAATATCCAAAAACCCAAAATATTCCAAAAATTGAATTTTTTGTTAAAGGTGATGAAAAAAAGTGTTCCCGAAACCCCGTTTAAATATGCCTCTTGAGCATACCTGTAACGGCCGGACCGTCATTTTACAAGTTTTTAAATTACAAAAAACACATAAGGGGGAGGGGACCCTCACGTGATTTTTTCGATCAAAAATTTTTTTCGAGTTTTTTCGATCTTTGTTGATCAAACTGACAAACAATCCAAAAAAAACAAGAAGAATTGGAAAAATTACATTAAGAGCTCAAAATTTGGCTCAAAAATATATTTCTGATACCGGCCCTCGAGGAGTTGAACTTGTGGAGACAAGTATTGAAGGTTCGGCGCCCCTTCCAACTGAGCCATTCGGGCAAAGGAGAAGAGAGCGCCCGATGGTAAACATAAGGGGGAGGGCAACAGATGTCCGCAAAGTGACATTAAGCGTTGTACACCGTTACGGTAGAATGAATACCCCGGCATCAAAAATCCTACGGAAAATCTCCTGTCCACCTACCTTTAAAATGTTTTCTAATTTTTTTCAAGATGGGTATACTTTTGCATCAATTTTCTTGAATGATTTGCTACATTTTACGAAAAAGTTTGCTTCTTCAGCTCTTTTTTGAAGAAAGTTATGCTCGAAAACCGCAGAGTGGACTACTTTTTGCACGGTACTCCTTCAGACACCCAGGCAGATGGTGTGCACGGTTGGTTGAGTAGATGGCATCCCATCTACCAAACATGCAGCTTTGAGTACGGCTCCCGCCTTGCACTTGCTGGTCTATTCACTTTTCACAATTTTACATATGGAAATAGTGGGGCACTTCGGTTTAGGTCCCTTCATTATATGCATTAGATAATGTAGGTAACTAGAAAACAGTTTTTCCTTATTGTGGATTTTTGATGAAACCTCTTCAGCGATTCCAATAAAAACAATTTGTTTTCGAAATACTGGCTCCATAGTAAATGCGAAAAAAAAATGTTCGGACTCTCACTCGCCTCTATCTGATTAATCACATTTCCAGTAAGCTACAGAACCAACAATTCAGTCATTCACGGAAAAAAGTTGCGAAAATCTTTATTAGGACCGCTATTTTTTTTGTACTTGATGAATGAATTGATCCATGAAAACATTTTGCTAACTTTTATTGAAGTTTCAGGTAAAAATTTTAAGCATATTTTAAAAGTTTGAATTTTCAGTTTAATAGGCTCCTAGCTAGAAGGCTCAAAATCAGCTTGACCCGTTTGAAAGGTTTTTTTGTTCTTCGTCTGTCGTCGTCCGTTATTTGGCCAAACCTGAAGACTCAATAAACTGTAAAGCTTGTCATGAACCTACCGTCGGTCAGAACACTTACCCTTCTGAAAAATTGCATTGTATTTTTAAAATATTTTCAAAATCATAAAAAAATTGGGATTTCATGTGAACAAGATTGTATCGTTCTGCTGAAAATATTTTTTGAACTTCATTTCAAAAAGTGAACTACAAATTTAAACATGTTTGCATTTTAACAAAGAGGTAGGCAGAAATTACAACAGAGGTAGCAACTACAATAGAGGTAGGATATATGGAAGTGGCAGAAATCATGGCAAAAAAGTGAAATGAAAACTAGTAGTTTAGGAAACAACAACAAAAAAAACCAATCCAACCCAAAAATTGCAACATAAACAGCGGATAGTCGAAAAGCAAAAAAAAAAACATAGACAACTTAAACAACGAATTTTCAAAATAAAAACTAAACTACACTTGAAAATTTTGGATTTTAAAAAAGGTTACAGGAAAATTCAAATTGAATAAAAAACAGGTAAAATGTCGAGATGATAAAAATTGATACCAATTGACCAAAATAACGCAAGACCTGTAATAGAAAGGCTCTAACGCCTCAAACAAAAGTTGATCTGATTACATCAATTGATATTTCATCGAAATCGTCGTCACTAAGCTGAAAGCATCCGAACTGCAATCTTGTTCAACTGTCCATTTCTGCACGTACCAGTCGTTATTCTCGCCTTCCAATTCTGTAAAACACAAGAAGTTAGTTTTGATAAATGATTGATAGTATGGATAGTAAAATTTCATGTTACCAACCAGATAGATCAAAATCATTTTCAGGCTCATTGACTTGAGGACCAAAAATGCCAGTATTTGATTGGACGTAATCAGCTGGATCACTAAAGGGATCTGAAGCATCGCTTCCGCCTGAATCACTCCCGTTGTCAGACTTGTTACTGGCATGAAGAATATATTCTCGAATTCCATCCTCTTGATATTCATTTTCCTCGTCCAACAAAGAGAGCTGAAATGAGTAATAATCCTGTTAAACGTGAGAATTTTTTTTTACCTCGTCGAATTTAGTATCCAGAAAATTGCAAAGAAAATGCAATCCCAATGTTTGCGCTTGTCTTTTCAATTTGTTTTTCAGCAGTAGTACATTATTGAGCATGTCTTCAATCTTTTTATTGAGCTCTACGACAGTGTCCATTCGTTTATAAATGTGCTTTAGGCGTTTGAACAATCTCTTCATTCGAATTATATCTTCGTCTCCTGCTTTCCGAGCCACGTCTTCTGCCACCACTGTTATCATGCGATCAATGATCCCAATCTCGACGTACTCAAAACGGAAATCATCATTGTAAATTTTTCCGAGAGCAGCGATTTTCTGGTGAGTTTCACGAATGTTTTGCAAATGTTTTGTGAACTCTTTGAAGTTCTTTCCTTCAAAAAACTTAAGCAATCTTGAAGCTTCAAGGAAGGATTCCACCCCAGGTCCTGGAACATATTTCAACGTGTTGCTTTAAAATGCGCTTGGACTAACCTACGATCACAGGTTCCGAATAACTGCTTTCCGATCTCAATTTTTCCAGACGAGAAACTTCACTATCAATAGTGTATACACTCTCTATTTGCGATGCAACATCTTCATTTTCGGAAGTCTCATGTTCTTCGTCAGTAACAACATCAGAAATCTCTTCAGCTACCTCATCGACAACCTCATCGGCATCTTGATCGACAACATCATCGGCAACTTCTTCTCTGGGCTCAAGAATAGCACAACCCTCATCGGTGAATTCAAAAAGAGCATAATCAAGTTGCTTATGCTCGGAAACTCGATTCTCTTCATCGGACTCCACAAGAAGACTTTCTTCTGAAAATTTCAGATCAATTTTTTCAACTTCAACTAATCTAGATGTAATGCTTTCCACACTCCACTATGTTTCTAACATTATAAAAGTTGACTGTTTTTGCAATAAATGCCTATCTTGCGAAAAACTATGAGATGAAACGGTTGACAAATATGAAATTGAATGGTGACATATGGGGTTTGTAAACACAAAGTGCACAACCTTGAGTTGCCGAATTCGTAAGACTAAACTGGTATTCGGGACATAATGTAAGATTAGAAAAGACAGGCCAAAGAAGAGTACTGTAGAAAGTAGATTCGTCAAGGTTGTTTTCAAACAAGATACTTGTTTGTATGTTCAACTCAAGGATTACGGTAGATTCGCTGCCGAACCGTTCAAAGATAACTATTTTAGTTAAACGATAATTTCGAGAGAATGCGTTTTTGACTGTTCAATGTGGCAGGCCGCATCTTGAGTAAATTTTGCGCAGTGTCAGAATAGATTAGCAATTGGTACCGTATGACAGATAGTTAACCGTTTCGTAAAAAGCAGTTGACAAAGTAATGTTATTCAATATAATTGTAAAAGAGGATTATTGCACTTTTATTGCTGGTCATGAACCTGACATGGCATAATTTTAATTTAATGAATCGTCAAGACAATATGGACAGTTTTAGTTAGGTACCGAATCATTTGAGAGACATCGTTCCATGATCATGAATTGTGACGTATGAAAAAAGTGCAATATGCATTTTCAAAAGATGTATAATCTGCTCAATCCCCGGAGAAACGGTCTAACATCAAAAAATGGTACATAGAGGGTTCATCGCGTTCTTAGGGTTCATTGGTTTAGAGCCCGTAATATGAAATTTAAATAGTCTAAGCATATTTATTTTGGTGCCTTTAAGACATAAACACCTACAAGGCGAAAAAAAATGTTTTTGATATTAGGATAAACGTTTTGTAAGTCAACGGCTTTTCGATAGTTTTTAGGGGAACCGAGAGAGCTTCCAGTCATTAATTTTAAATTAAGTAATACAGTATCATATTGTGACGTTTGTTTTTTATAAAGACTGATTCAATCATTTTGACAGGAATTTCAATCTCACATTCAGTTATCATTATTCTTTTCTAAAGAAAACTGTCAAATAAGTAAAAAATCTTTCAAAAATCCTCATAAAATATTGTAAACTGACCTTCGTCGTTGCTGTCCAACTTTGAGAATAAGACCTTTCCTGAATTTCCGTTCGATTTTTTCCAATGTTGCTCGAACATGTCTTTTCCTGAAAAAAAAACAGGAATAACGCCGCAGTTTCAAGACAGTTATATTCAAAGTGCATCAAGGATTACTGCTAATTAAAAATAGATAATAGAATAAAGTAACATCAGATAGAGGCACTGTCAAGAATACTCACAGCGGAATGTTCTCGGTGGCAGAATAGGATGAAACGTTCTCGAAACTCCGCCCAACTCGAAAAAGATAATTTGGTAGCCCACACCGTCTATTCGAACCGCGAAAAAAAAACAACGGCAATTCGAGAGATGATGAGAAATCGGTACGAAAAAATGCAACCTTCTCGATGTTTGGGTGGAGATAAGAGAACTAATGAATGAGAGAACCAACGATATTAAGAGTAAATCATGAATTGAGAACCGTATTCTTTTAATAAGATAAGACAGATTACCTTTAACTTGCGTTTTTGTTGACAAGAAACCAAAGAAGTCAGCGTTTATGAGAGGTAAAATGATGAATTATCTTACCCAGAAAATGGAGAAGATAAAAAAAGGAATGAGAATTCGACGTAAACGGTTTGACAGATCTTATCTGTTGCGCAATGCGTAGAAAAATGTGGCAAAGTCGCGAACTTGGGTTCTGCGAAGTTTTCAGGGGGCATGCGTTTGAGGTCGGAGAATCGGTCAGGCAACAAAATTTTGAAAAAATAACACCAACACTTTATTCAGAAAACTTTCATGAAATTAATACGAAAGAAGATATTGAAATGGAACGAAGAAGATGAGATAATTTGATAACATCCTGAAGCTGGCCAAAATAATAACATTTACAGAGTTTCGCAAGGAAACTTAGCGTCAAATTTTTTCAGTGTAAGTTTTCACAATCATTCATTACTCATATTTGTTCAGAAGAAATGGGAGCATATGATAATATTATAGGAGATCTGTTCGATTGAGAAATTAACAGAATCAGAATGAACTTTGGAAAAATTAGAGATGCAGGAATACGGGGTGATTTTTGAAAATTAGTTTTGAAGATAAGACTTAGATTTGTAAAAAATCATTGTGCGTGAATTAGTGAAACAATGGCAAAGAGCATGTCGAGGAATCTGAAAAGTATGGAATAATAGGGAGATGTGACTTACCCCTTACGTCGAAATTTATTGTTTTTTAGTATCATTATTACTTTGTTACTAGATCAGGCTAATGTCGTCTTGATCTATTGCTTCTCCTCACTCCTACCACACCCGGCAATCTGCGTGAAGCAATTCCTCTTGGCTCGCGTCGTGATGCTGAATGAACTTTTTTCAGTAATAAAGATTTTCACGCACAAAAATGTTTTATCTGGTGGTCTTTTTGACAGAAAAAGAAAGGTTGAACTACTCACCTTGGCGAGGAGAGGGTAATAGTCGCGGCTGTTTTCTATTCCTTTTAACTGGTTTTCGGGAAGGATTTGCAAGTTCAGCTTCTGAACAATTGAATTTTTTTTAAATTTCACTTTTTGACGTTTTACTGAGACTATAACTTCGTGGGATTTCATATGATGATACTAATTTAAACAAATACTTGATTTATAAGTAATGTACAATGAAAATTTGTATTGCTTTGTTTTGTGAAGCGATTAAAACTAGAAAACGAAACACTTTAAAGTTGAAAGTAGGCCAAAAAAGAAAAATTAATATTTTTTCCAAATTATGATTTTAATTGGAAACATTTAAATATTTTTTTTTTCTGAGACTTCTCTAAAATTTTCTAAATTTAGTAAACAATTCATTCAAAAAAACATCGAAACCCGGAAATCCGGAAATGTGCCCTTCAAAAGACTGTTGTGTATGAAACTAACTTCTTTTCATGATTTCATCAAACGAGTCGATCACAAAGACAATTTTGAGATTTGCAGCACGACCAATGACTTGTCTTCGAAGATTTTCAACCATTGGGATTGCTTCCCGGCACCTATCACGAGTCCACTTGCGCTTGTGCCACAAGAATTTGATTTTGCGTTCCAATTCCGTTTTTTCTGCTTTCAAATGGTCTATCTGTTCGTTCAATTCTTCGGATGATTCATCACTTGCTATTTTTTGTTCCAATGTCTTCATTTTTCGATCATTAGCATGTTTTTCCTCTATGCACTGGCGTCTTGTGATGAGATCCCGGTCAAAATTGTTACTGTATCTTGCGAGTATTTTTGCATTTTTGCCCAATGCAACGCTCTGGGGCAATTCAAAAACTTTGCCAAAGTTCTCGACGAAAGCATAGTGTAGTTTATTCTTTTCTGAAAAAAAGTTTGATCTACTTAACCAGAGCAATCCTACCGTGTAATTTTTTAAAACAAGAGTATGTCTTATATCTAACAATGACTCCTTCTTGAACTGATAGCTTTTCTATCATCTTTCCATATCTGTCGACTCTTTTCACACATTCCGCATATTCCTCATGGCTTACAAAATCATATGCTCTCCGCAAATGCATGATTCCAAGTTCTTTTGTTGCCATTTGGTACTTGAAAACTGTACTGCCTACGACATCCGAAAAGAAAAAAACACAAGTGTTGAAAAAAACTTTCATGAAAAATTCTTTGTCTGAAAAGAAGCTCAAATTTAGAACGAGAAAAAATTCGATAAATGAAATTCAGTTCCAAAACTGATTTGTTTTTGTTTTAAAAACTAACAAGACCCACGTTCAGGAGAGGGAAAAATTTCCCCAAGATCGTCATATTCATCGTCGCTACCATTCACTGATGTTGGGTTGAGCGGTGGTTGATTTGAAGTCGATGGCATTCTTCTGCCTAGAAAAAAAATCTTTTTAAAAGTAAAATACTTTCGAATAGAGAAGGGAAATAAAAACAATGCGAGAAATGAAAAAGGTTAAAGTCTACAGTGAACACATATCTTGTAGAAATAGTGAATTCAGTGAAAAAGAATAGATATTTAGGGTTTAGATGTGGAAATATGATAAAGTGTAAAATGTCGGATCGTTTTAGTCAGAAACTTTCCTGAAATAATTTTCACATCTCACATTTCATTATCCATCATCATAATTGTTGTTAGTTTCGTAATAATTTCCTTTTTTCTCGCAAAAATCTATTTTCTGGTACATATTAGTTTTTCATAAAGTTTTAAAGTTTTAAATTTGAAGAATTTTCAGACGTATGAGTTTTAACAAAACAAAAAAAAACAAAAAAGAAAGTTTTGGCCGAGAGAGGGATTGAACACAACCCTTGTCAGACATTGTTCCTCCCTCCTCGCCGCTACACCACACCTCGCTGTTCTTAACGCTTTTCCAATGCGTATAAGAAAGGGGGAGAAGTCGCGTGTTGAATGACTTGAAAATGGGGTGAAATTTCAGACGCTCAGCTTCTAGGTACCGAGGGGCACGAAAAAAAGTTGTTTCGTTATTTACCATGTCCGAAAGTATATGTGTACCAATTTTCAAGAAATTCTCAAACACTGTCTGAAAACACCTCCCTTGTCAAGGAACGATAACAGCTACCGCCATGGCAAAATGCGTTCTCCGTCTTCCACGAGAGGCGCCAGAGAAATAAGATAGAATTCAACAAAATTTTTCAGCGTTGTTTCGTAAATTCTTATGAATGCATATGAAGTTGGAAATCAAAACTACTTTCCTGTTTCTGACAAGGGAAGTACCCGAAGTGCCCTTTCGCTTTTTCTAAGATATTGGTGGCAAATAATGTCCCTTTTCTGGACTAGCACAAAACGGATAATATAAGCGGCCCATGCGCAGTTATAACAGAATGGCAAAACTTTTCGTAATTTTTCAGAAAAAGTGGGTCAAGTCTATTCGAAAAGTCATAACTTTGTACAGACAGAAGATAAAGTTTCAAACTAAACTGCATCTTATAGAACTAGGGGCTACAAAAAACTCAATTACACTTTTATTCTATCTCTGCAAAGAAGTTTACTAGGACGGAAATTGTCCGAATGGTTTGACTGTGTGAAATCAAAAAATGTCGATTTTCGAAAAAACACCTTTGGGAGACCATGGCTACAGTACCGCTCAAAAGTGTTTCAAGTCTTGCTTTTTCAACAGTAACGTTCTTCAAAATAGAGCTGATGAGTCAAACTTTGTTGTAAAACGAAGCAAAAAACTCGAGAAAATTGGTGCTTCACTTGGGTTCAAGCGAGGGGGTCAGAAAAAGCGCCCCAGCAAACTCGTAGGCCAGAAGAAATTTAATAATTTTAAATGAACGCGGGTTTGAACTAGATCATGATCTATTTCTTAAAAATCAACGGGATGCAACGCGCGTATTCTCGCTCATCGTTTAATAACTGTGATACTCAGCCAACGAAGTTCGGCAGCGAATTGAGATTTTTTGAAAAATTTACTGGAGCGCGCTTTCTGACCCCCTCGCTTGAACCCAAGTGGTGCTTATGTATTCTCACCTTGAAAAAAAACCAGAAAAAAGTTTATCAAAAAAATTCACTTTTTGGAAAATCTCGGATTTTTGGATGTATTTTTCAAAAATGGAAAAAATAGAAAACGACAATGAATGTGAAATATAACATTTACAACATGATCAAAGAGATTCTGGTAACCTCTTAAACAGATAATACCTTAGTAAAACACAATTCTGTGTATGGAAGGGATGTTCAAATAGTCAACTTGAGATTTCCGGCTTCTGAGCTTGTTCTACCATCGTTCCAGGATTTCAAATGGTCGATACTTGGTACTTTTTATGTTTTTATCATTTTTCAGGTGATCTTCTACAATATCTAGCCATTTTTCACTCGAAAATATGATTCTTCAAGCTCCAAACGCTGAATTTATAAACAGTGAGACAACCCAAATCAAGCGTCAGGCTCACTTTTAGTCATTCTGGTAAAGTGGGTTGAGGGAATTTTGTATTTTTCGGATAGATATCAATACTACAGTTCTAGTTGAAGATATAAAACATGACTGCCTATTCAGGGATGCCCATGGAAACGCAAAAAAAACATTTCGAGACAGATTTCGTTAAGTAAAATACTGATCAAACAGACTACTGATTCAGTTTCTGTTCCCGAGTGCTCCATTCATCAGTTTCACATTGCACTTGTAAGAAGAAGTTGTTGTGACTGTTTAAAAACAATTAACATGAGATTCCATCACTTTCAGAAATCAATCTGACCCAACACAGGAATGTCACAGCTTGGACTTCTAAAGAAAACAGATCAATTGGACCAGGAATGGGCATCCCTGAATAGGAACTCATGTTTCATAGCTTCAACTACAACTGTAGTATTGATATCTATCCGAAAAAAAATACAAAATTCTCTCAACCCACTTTCCCAGAATGACTTAAAGTGAGCCTGACGCTTGATCTCTAGTTGACACTTTGAACATCCATACCATACACAGGAGTGTGTATTAATGAAGTATTATTTGTTTAAAAGTAAGCCACAATCTCTGTGATCATGTTCAAAACGTTGTATTTCACATTTGATCATTTTCTATTTTTTTTCCAGGTTTTTGAAAAATGCGTCCAAAAATCTGAAATTTTCGCTGAAGTTATTGAAGCAGACGACAGAGCACAGCAAGTGGGAAATGGGAACAACGACGTCGCTCGATGAAACCCTTGTGAGAGGTGCATTAGGGAATCTATCCGTGAAGCTTTCAAGAAAGCAATGGTCGAGCATGAGAACGCGGATGAGCGAAAATCTTCTGCGGACGAAGGAGCACAGCAAGCTCAACAACAAGAAGCAAATGAAACCAACTACTAATCTCATAAGATCTTATTTGTTTTTGTTGATTTATATTGTTTTTTACACCTATTGTTGTCCTTGTATATCTTTCAGAAGCTATAAAACATTGATCAAGGTTTTGACTACTATCGTTTGGTACGCTCACTAACACAATATAAATACACCGCTTGACGCTGATGGTCAGTAGTTCATAGTCATCATTACATTTTCTAGAAATCTAGAAATTAGTTTACATTATCTTCCATATCTAACCAGAAGATAATGTCAATTATTGACATCAAGATAAGAATAAAATTTGATGCTTCGAAATTCAGAAAGGAGGTGAAATGATTTACAATGAGGAGCTGTCTTTTCTATATCCAGCCAACTTTCATTTGGAATAATTTGTGATGCGTACCTAGAGTGCCTAAAATTGATTAGAATTCCAACCAACCAAAACCGATCCAAGTTCAGAAGAAATGTGAAAAGGAGACAACATGTACTTATTTATACAGGAACAGAGAAAAATATCTAAAAAATGATATATGCGAAAAAAACTCTTCGAGAAGCGGAAAAATCTGTACAGAGTTATGACTTTTCGAATATACTTGACCCGCTTTTTCTGAAAAATCACAAGAAGTTTTGCCATTTTGTTATAACTGCGCATGCGCCGCTTATATTATCCGATTTGTGCTAGTCCAGGGAAGGGCCATATTTGCCACTAATATCTAAGAAAAAGCGAGGGGACACTTTGGGTACTTCCCTTGTGAGAAAATTATTTCAGGAAAAGGGTCGAAAAAAGAAGAAATTGTAAAGTGAAAAGAAGCATGAGGAGGGGAAGTAGAACATAAAATATTCGATTTTTCTCCCTGCTTTGCCGAAAAACCAATAGCTCCCCGTCGAGCGCGCTTGCACAACAAAATTGAAAAATCGTGTGCGTATCTACGAACACCACATAGATTTCAAAAACATTTTTGCCAGTTGGTTTTCCGTTGATGCTAAGAACGGATGCGGTAGCTTGTTTTTTAAAATGGAGTGTAAATTTATAATTAATAACATTGATAAATATTTCATTTAACTAATGAATCGGATTGTTTCCAAAAGGAATCTTATATTTTTGGATTGTGATTACCTAAATTTATCTAAACGGAATCAACGACTGATGTTAATTACTCACAGAGAAAACGATGCATTGTAGCAAGAAAAAATTAAGCAAAGGAATCAACTTTACATGAGCCGATGAAACATCATAGCACATAAAATTCAATGTCAAAAAAGGCAATTTGTTCAAAAAAATATTTTTGCAAAATTGGAAAAAAAGGCTGAATGTGAGAGTCAAGCTGAGACTATGAATTACTGAGAAAAAGAAAAAAAACAGTGACGGAAATGAAAAAGTCTGATATTCGACAGAAAATAATCATACTGACGAGCTACGTAGCAAAGTCTTGAAGAATCTGAGTTTGGTCCCGTCAAAATGAAAAGTACAAATAAGTTCGCGGCCATGAGACTGCCTTTTTTACGTTCTATACTGATGTATTTCAAACTACAATAATTATAAATTATATCCATCTCACACTCAAAAAGACACCCAAAAATTCGAATAACTCGATTAAACGAGTATTACGACGTTACTGTTCAGAGAGTCATGAATTAATTTAAAATGAAACCAAAATGATTCTTTAAACATTCAGGCTCATGATAAAATTTTTTCAAGCCGCTTTCATCCATGTAGTTTGAGAAAGTAAATTGCATTAAGAAAGTATATTGTCGTCAACTAAAAGAGTCAAAATAATAAACAAATTGTATACGTAGAGCTGGAGGGAAATTGATAACGTAAAACTGGCGGAGGAGTTATATAAATCTAAAAAGGGATACAATTTCCAAGAACACAGAGAGAGGAAAAGAGAGGAGACGCATACTTACCGATTTACCTTTTTTCAACTTCAATGGTGGAATCGACCAGTCAAAACCAAAAAAAACTGCTGAAATTTTTTTTAACTTTCTAATGGTTTGTGTTTGTATTTTTACTGCTCAATTTAATTACAAATTTTTATTAAAAAAATTACAGGAGATATCAATGCAACGTCTTTATACAGAGATCAATGGGATGAGTGACACTTCAAATGAGTAAACTGGGAATATATATCTATCACAGGTTGAATAAATAATGGTTTAAACTTTAAAGTGAGGAAGCAAAACCGATTTCGATTACAGAACTTCCATGACGTCATCAACAAGGGCATGTGGGAATCCCTTGCGTCGAATACGCATGAACAAATGAATATCCTTTTGATTTTTGCATCTAGTGTCGAGACCATTGCTCAGAGCAAGAATTGCCGCGTATTGACCAGGTCCTTTCATTCCTCGACTTGCTAGACAGTAACGCATAAGTGCTTGACTGTACTTTTCTTTCTCACGCGTAACCACTTCGACAGCGTGATCACTCAATCCACTGATAGCTGCAAAATGATATTTATCACTGTTTTTTCTGATTGAATGAGAAGATTTTAGTTTAATTAGTGAAAACTCACAAGCATTGCACAAGGTGATTGCTTTGAACAGCACATATTCTTTTTTGTCCAACCCATACATTACAAACGCCTTGATTGCAGCGGACCACTCTTCACGCATCTCTTCTTGTGTTTTATAATGGAACAACTCTTTGTGCGGTGGATTCCAATCCTTTGAGCCCAAATGAGGAGGAATTGTTCCATCCGGATGAAGAATCACATCGAAATTCTTTTCGTATGAGAAGAACGATTGATTAAGATGCATCAGCTTAAGAACAACGGCACGGAGAAGGAGAATCTGAAACTATTTAGTTGATAGCAATTAAGATTGGTATGATGTTACCTGATCTTCTTTGGAAATCTGATGCAGAAACATGAAAGTTTTGGCGTATTCCACAGATGTGAACAAATCGTAAACGAACCAATTTTTCCTGAAAGTAGCGTTCGAAGTTGTGGGATAATTAATAGTGTGTTGAGTTTATATTAAAAATTTTATAATGAAGATTATGTCTCTTGCATTTTCGAAAATAATGAAGTTGCATGGAACAAGATTGCCGCCCACATCATCTAAGGGCTCACTCTAACAAAAAAACGACACTCCGATATTCCGCGCGCGAAGATGTTTTTTAAAATGAAGTTACTTTTTAGGGATTGGCATGGAAAGTGTTCCAGACTTACTTCGAAAATTTTCAAGTCTTTAATACCACCTCAAGTATGATTTTTAAGTGTTTCACCTTTTTTTCTCTCTTTATCCCTGTTCGTTCAAAAAAGTATGTTATTTAAAAAAACAAGAACTAATATTCCAAAAAGAAGCTGTTCTCTTACATAATTTCTATAGAACATCAATTGCTCTTAAAATTACCTCTCTGGTGAGATTGGGAGCACACTTCCACTTTTGTGATAAGCTTTCATTTCTTCATGACTGATTTGGGTGAGCGGCCAGTTTGGCATAGGCTGAAATTATTCACAATTACTGGCTTATTCCAATTTGCAAATGTTCTCACCCCAATATTATCCACCATTCCAATCATGCTTTTCTGATCCAAAAGGTACTGGAGTTTTTTGAACTCGCTGTTAGGCGGATTGTACGCGCAGCTTCGGAAGTCATCAACTTTGATTTCAAGATACAGTAGCCCATCTATGAGTTTATCGATAGCATTATCCATTGAAATGACCTCTGTTGGGACCACCATCTGAAATATTCTTTTTGTTTCTCATAATCCCTACACGTGCTACTTTGAAAATAAATTTAATACAAATTTTGATTTCTGTCGACTCATATGTTTGTTCTAAGCTCAGCTGTATCTCTTTTCATGTAATTCCTCCATTCAACCAATGTTTGAGCTTCTTCTCGACCCCCGCAGACGACGTCTGGCATGTTTCTGGTTGCAGTGAACCCGATGTTTGTTTTGTTGATTGGAGAACCGTGGGACGTTTCCCCGTTGTTCTTTTTAGTTTTGAAAAGTGCTTTCCGTTTGTTTTTACCTTAGAAGTCGACGGAAGAGAGTCATCTGCTGAATTTTTCCGTTTTCCTACTATCTTTGTCACAACAGCGTTTCCGGATAATGAATCATTCGTTTGGATAGCTGAAAAAATAGAAGACATAAAGGATATAGCCGATGACTCAGATTTGAATACCATATGGATTCATTCCGACTTCGACACATTTTTGAAATCGACATGATCGGCACGAGCATCGTTTCTCTGCAAACACAAACAAGAATGTTGATGTTTCAAATCCTCCTCAAAAGTTTTTCATAAATCTCCTATTATGTGCCAGTAATCCGTCAATGATTCCGATTGTCTTGAGAGACTGAGATTTTGTGGTTTTGAATGAAAGAGGCCTCCCGAAAAGTACAATTTGTTTCAGTGAGGTCGTTAATCCGTGTGAAATGGTAATTGGACCCCAATTCGGAAGAATGAATACATTGTCTATGTCTGACAGCCATAGTTCAAGCACAGAATGGACAATGACGTGTTTTATTGTCAAGATCAAAGTTTCATCTATTCACAAACCATGTGATAGTAAAAGCGCTAACTTTTTGAGTTGCTCGCTGTTATCAGTGGGAGTTTTCCAGGTCACTTTTTACTAATTCCAACCGGAATTGCGTAATTGTCTACTTAGTTGGTCAAGGATTGAAAACGATTTTCAAACGAAAATTCGATGGTTCTTTGAAGAAAAATACGAAAGTGAATTTTTCAACATAAACTACAAATACGAAAAATAAGTTCAACCTATCAAATATCGTCAGTTACCTTTTGGCAGCGTGTTGAAACATTTTCCACCTCGCATGCACTCATATTTCCTCTGAGAGAGCACAGTTCGTCGGAAGAACGTTTTGCACCCATTGCACGATGGAACCTGGAACAATCGGACAATAAACTCCAAACTACACGTTAAAAAAATCCTAAGATCAGCACCACTATGATGTGTGAATGAGTTAGACAATACAAAACCCTTTGGCGGTCGGTACCTCGTAGTGATATCCAGTGGCTCGGTCTCCGCAAACAGCACAAATCGTCGGACAAACATTGCGCGGCAAATGATGGAAAGCAACAACCTGAAAATAAACTTGTTGCATCTTCAGAGTTGATCCTTAGTCAGAAAATGATAAGTCATCGAGAAATAAAATGTTTGGAAAAAAGGCGTTGGCTAGTTTTAGAATGTTAAAACTGCATGAAGTCGTTAAAAATTGTTCGCATACTATAATTTGTTTAAGATTGAGTCAAAAACCACAAAAACCAACCTCCTTCACGTCTTCTGGTTTTTCAGCTGGCGTTAAAACATTTTTGATATCCTCCTCAATATCAGGAAACTCGCCGACACCGTTCCAATTATTCATGAAGATGGCAGAATCAACAAAATCGCCAACTGTTTGTTGTTGATCCGAGTTCTCCGACGAGGAGGTGCTGTTGGAAGGTGAACTGCAATAAAAATCAATTGCGGAGGGGTCGGTTTGAAAGCTTCGCAACACTTTTCCATCAGAATAGTTGTCCACGTTTTATATATCTGCCTTGGAAATAAAAAACATTTGCATTTAGGAATAATATGTGGGAAAAACATCTATAAAACTGGGTTTCTCTTCTTTTCCCAAGTATTTTGGTCAGTCATTTCTTACAAAAGATTTGAACTACTCACGTTTGACTTTGGTACCGGAATTCGTTGGAAAATTGACCGTAGCCAGTTTGTTCTGGACTGTAGTGAAGAATGTTCATCTGGCTTTAGTTACTCTGAAATTTTGATAGGTCTTGAGATAAATGGAAACAAAAAAATACGGCGGATAAAATGACGTTTTGATAAGAGAAGCCGAAGAATTGCAAAAAACAAGAAGCAGAAAGTCTGTGTCTTAGGTGTATTCCCCGGGCGTATGATTCGATTTGGTTTGTGATTTGCGTCAACATATCATATCATTTCTGCCTTGATTTTATATCGTTCCGAGTTTTCCGGTTACAACTCGAAACGATTAGATTGATAAAAATAAAGTAGGAGGTCAGAAAATGAAATAAAAAAGATTAAAACAAGAAAAAAGATACCGACTCTGATTTAATCTATTCCTTCATTATTCGACAAAACAGGGTATTCGAGACGAGGAATTGGCCCTCACATGTCCTTCTCCGTCCATTTCAACCTAGTTTGTAATGAGAGAAACGAGATGCAAAATGTTAGAGGGACAAAGAATGAGGGTCTATAGGCCGAAGAATAGGATGAACAAGTTCCAAACGGAGAATATTCCTACCCCCCCCCCCCCCCAGTCTGAGTCCGAGCCTATTGTCTGCTCGAATCCGTTGCCAAAGGTAACAACGCCGAAAAAATCTCGCGCTTTTTTACGGAGGAGGAAAAAGAAAAAAAAAGAACTTTGGGAGTGGGAAAATGATATTAGTCGTGCTTTTAACAAATCCCTCAGGGAGCTTAGAACATCTAACAAATAATTGTATAACTTAATTTGTGCCTAAAAACTTGATCTTGAGTTCAGCACTTCTATGCCATTGATTAACGAAACAAAATCATCAGCTGAGTGAGCAAGTTTGTACGACGCAATCATAAAAACATGGGCGTCGAAATATGATAAAAAGGTCGATTCACACCCACACGCATTGTGTTGAGTTCTAGAAATGTAAAAAGTAGACGAATGCAGACTAAACCTTTGGAAAGTTCTAAAAAATTTGGAATTGCAAAATTTTTGAAATATGATATTCTAAATAAACGTCAGACTGATCCTTGGAAGAGCGACATTTTGCAGTATAGACTTCAAAAAAAAAACCAGAAAAAAATTGCATCTCACTTTTCAACACAAAACCATCATGAAAAATAGAAACTAATAAGAGGGCAGTAACTATTCGTCAAAAAAACATGACGTAGATAAAACTGTTGATGTCAAAAAACATGATTTTCGGTGCAGAATATAACAAAAACTGAAATGCAAAGACAACAGGTAGAGCCAAGCAACAACATTGACACATTTGTTGCTTTTCTGGAGAAAATTCGAGGAATTTCTAGGAACTAAAAATTGAATAAATCGATGCAAATCTAACCAAACTGTTGGTCACATGGCAGCCTGCCCATTGTCAAAAAAGACAGAAAATATAAATGGAAATAATTACAAAGTAACACTTTTGTGTGTATGTTACTTACACACCTTCCATTTCTCTTCATAGAAAAATATGACGTCGATAAAGAATAAAGATAGAAGAGAGATCGAGAAGAAAAAGAAAAAGATAGTTCAAGACTGTGCGGCAACTGAGAAAAAGATCACAAAAAGACGAAAGAAGAGGACAACAAAAACGAGGAAAAATGGAAGAGAAGACGAGATGGAAGAGAAGGTCGAGCGCGCGCGCTCTCGATTCGAATATTTGTCCAACTGAGGCACGGAATAGTGTACTCATGGGGCACTGTGAGGAGGTCTGAACAAATGATTGACTTTTTCTACCGCGTGTTTGTTGTGTTATCATGTCTGTCAAAAAAAAGAACAATTTTTGAAAGTGGAAACAGGTGAAAAAATTATGAAAAAATGTGGCCTCAAATGCTCCAATAGAACATCACTCGTACTTGCATGTGTACTTGCATTTAGCGCTCAACTATCTCAATTTCTGCATAAGGTATCAAAATTCTGGAAAACAATACAATCGTGGAAGATACAACGACCGATATTCTATCCGTTGACAGATTTCCGATATCTCTTATAGAATCCAAGATACATAATGGAACTCAAAGTGTATAGGATGTCATTCAATTCGAGCATTTAGGCAATCAGAAATGCTGTAGGCAAAAATATAGTCTTTTTTATTTGTTGAGTCTTGGAAAAAAGGAATAAGATTTGAAAAATCGTGTGATTCTTTCTACTGGATTTTTTAGATGTCGATGAAATCATGCAAAACAACTTCCTATGACTTTAAAAATGTGACACTCGAATAACAAATAACGGAAGCAAAAGAAGGAAGCATACATAGAAGAGCTCGAAAAGATCACCTTTATTTTTGAATTCATGAGAAGAAAACAGGAAGAATAATATGAAATCAAGAATATGAATGAACACGTGATTTTAAGAATTAGAATTGATCTGGTTGGTTTTTCTTGCAGATTATTAAACAAAAAACTTTGAGTTTTGAACGGGGAAGCGTAGTTAAGGGGAGATTATAGAAAAAGAAAAGCGAACATAATTTCTGAGAGTTTTCTGAAATTTCGAGTCAAAGACAAATGAAAGCAAATGTAAGTAAAGCATCTAAAAACCAGTGGATGATGACTAGAAACAGGTATTATAAAAAACGGAAACTTTTCAATTCGGTTTTTTTCTCATTATGATCTCTACTAAAGCTTTATTAAAAATTGCCACATTTTCTTTTATCAAACCAGGAAAACTGACATTTTTCGGAATATTTTCTTTTGGAAAATAATTAGGTACCTAATACATTTGCTCTCTACAAAATTAGTTTAAGCTGAAATTTCTCTCCAGACTGAATTTGTTGGATGGTAGATCATTCGAATTTGAATTTCGAATTTCTCCTGTGGAGGAGTGTTTACTATGAAAACGACCATAAGTTTCACTCAATCAACTATTTATTTCGCTCCCCGACAATTTTCAAATTCGCTATCTATCGTGTTCTTTTTTCTTCGAACTGCTAAAGTCTATGGATCACGTCAGCCTAAAGGATTTTAGGAGATTTGAAAAAGGAAGTCTAAGCTTGAGGATTGTAGGCTTTTCAGATGTTTTCAGATTTACTGTAGCCCACACACGTGACTATAGACTTATCCAAACGGTTAGAAATCAGAAGGAAGCTGTTCAATACCCTCTTATAGTTTGTGCCCGACTCAAAAATAGAACTTAAAAAAAGATGTTTGAGTTCAAATATTCGCCGAAGTACAGAAAAAATATCAGAAAAAAAAATAAAACGACCATCAAAACAAAACTAGGTCGCTTTTCAGGTGCTCGTCGGAAAAGTAATCCAATTCTATGGAAACGTTTCAATGCTGCCAGCATACTTGTAACGGGCCGGGCCGGGCTTTTTCCCGAATTTCGGAGGCCCGGCCCGAGCCCGGCCCGGCCCGGCGGGCCTGTTATTTCACAAGTTCTGAAAATTTCAAAAAACACATAAGGGGGGACCCTTATGTGATTTTTTTTTATCAAAAATTTTTTTTCGAGTTTTGTTGATATTTTTTGATCAACCTGACAAACAATCCAAAAACACAAAAAATAATGGAGAAATTTGTATTGAGAGCTCAACATTTGGCTCAAAATGACAACATTTTTTCTACCGGGCCTTCCGGGCCGTGCCCGGGTCTTGAAAAATTTCCCCAGGCCCGGGCCCGGGCTTTGGCGGGCCGGTCCGGAATTTTACAAATATGGCTGCCAGACTTCATATTGACAATCATCCGTTTCTAAAAAAGTGAAAGACTAACAATTGAAAATATTTTAGTGTTTGGAGACAGACAGTATATGGAACTACACAACATATGTGGGATGTGTTTATTCGATTTTTTACAGGGACAAATAATCGGTTGGGAAAAAATGATAGAAATTCAGAAATCGTTTGCTGTACAAAAAAACGTTGGAAGAGGTGGCACGCGACCTATTTTATTGCACGATTTAGTGAATTATACGGGAAAAATGATGACTCAAAACCTAGTAAATGGGGGTGGAAGTTTGGAAAGTTTGATCTACAGGAGAGTAGGGAAAAAACTTGTTTCATGGAGATTACGGGAGGCGTAGTAGAATAATTTGAATTATTCGAGAACATGGTGAAAAAACAAACGTCATTTATTTGTTTCATTGGTAATCCTGTAGTGGCTGTTGCACAATGTTATGTTAAGAAACAAACAAAAGAGCATAAAAAAGATGAACATTTTTATTTTTACTTTAAATACACAATACTCGATATCTAGCTACCAAGAAAGAACCAATTATAATCTGCAAAACTTCAAAGCACTATATCAATATCGCCACTCTGTTTCAGTTCTTCCACACTTCTTTCGAATTCTTGCCTTTCTACTTGTTGATGAAGCACTTTATTAGTTTCTAGCAAATGCTCAAACTCTTGATATTCCTCGTCTGCAAAGTTCAGTTATTAGTTTCATTTCTAAAAACGGTGATATTACCATATGGCTTCAAAAGTGCAAGGTTGTTACGAAGCTGACCATTTGCTAGTGAAGCATAGTTTTCCATTTTCTGAAGCTTGGCGATTTGCTCATCTAGTTGAGTAGTTTTTATTTTCCAGTTCTCGATTTCCATATCCAACTGTTTTATACTCTAAGGAAACAATTTTTTGTGGAAGCACTCTCAGTAATTGACTTACGTCAAAGTTCACACTCTTCGCGAATCCTTTTAGTATCTTCCACTGTTCATCGAGCCGATCACATTCAAGACTGTTTTCTTTGATCTGATTAGCGAGTATGTTACGCTCGTTCTCCAAAATAAGTCGCCTCTCGCGCAACTCTAGAACATCACCTCGAGTTGCCATCAAATCCTGATCAATGAAAAGAGGATGAGCTTTTCAGAAACGTTTAAGTGAATGAGAATAAAAACACCTACCAGAGGGAAACTTTTTTGTGATTTCTGCTGGGCGGATTGCAATTTGTCTTGATCCTCTTTGCGGGCTCTTTGGATCAGTTCCTCGGCCTTGGTGGTATAAAACTCCACATCTGCTTTACGAAGCTGCAAAAAATAGAATAAATCATGGATCAGGTCAATCAAACTACTGCCCTCAATATTTGGAACCCATTGAGATGGACGAACGAGGTGAGTGGGGTAATTGGTTTATGTGAAAAGTTAAATATTATTGGAAAAGTTAAACATTTAGATGTTATTTTTCGTTTGTGATTGTGTTTATTTATTAAAATTCAATATTGTGATTTTATTGGGTAATGCCGGTCGAGAATTCAATTACAGTACTGATCAATAAGATATACAAAAACGTTTTTTTCAACGGATTTTGACCGTTTTCAGGAGTCTTAAGCTGTCAAAAGTCCGATCACTTTGAAAATTTTGATGATAGTTTTTCAGTTATTTGCTGGGTTCTGAAGGACCCTGCTTTATTCATATTTTTAGTACAAAAGCAGGAAAAACTGGGGTGTCCTTCAGAACTTAGCAAATAACTGGAAATCTAGGAATTGTCGAAGTGTTTTAACCTATGTCTGTCCTATAACCTCCTGAAATTTCAAAGTGATCGGACATTTGACAGCGGAGCTCCAGACTCCTGAAAATGGGCAAAATGGCCATAGATCAATTGAATAACACTTTGTTAATTTCTTATTGACTGGTTCTGTAATTGACCTCAGAACTCTAATTGATAATTTTGGATAAACGGTTACAAACAGCATGCCTCGTTATAATGACATTTGAAAAAATGATTGAAAACTATACAAATTAAGATGTCTTCAATTTTCGGAAATGGAAAATTTCTGGAGTAATTTTTCAGGACTCTGAAGTTGACTTTTTTCTACTAAAAATTTAAAGCATAATATATCTCTGTCTGATGTTGTAAGTCAAGGATTCTAATTTTCATAGTTCGAAAAAACTCCAAATGCCTTCATTGTATGACGTTGATACTGTATAAGAGTTTTGTTTACTCATCATGATCTCAAAAACTGACGTTTTGTCCATTCTATGTAGTTATATCGCTTACTCATCCTACAATTACGTTGTCATCTCAACTTTTGATCCTCTTGGACGCATCCCTACCACTACAAAAATCTGTCGTCATCACTGATATTCTAAAAATCACCTCATGCTTCGCGCACAAGTGCGCTGCGCAAAAAGATCAGAAAATATCATCGTCAGATGGGTATAAGAAGACGTTTGGAGAGAACCCAATAAGGAAACAGTGATCATAGAAACAGTCATTCTGATTTGCATCATGACGTAGATCACGGCGGTCAAAATGTGTTCAAATATCTTCTTCTTCTTTTTACTGTTTTGTGATACCTGAATGTTTTCTTTCAGCCACTTGACATCTTTGGCTAGTGCTTGACCCTCCTGTCTTTGTCCACTAACTACTCCTTCGAGTTCTTTTAGCTCGATGCCTAGCACTCTTTCAGCTTCGTTTTCAGTGTCTCGCAGAATCTGCAAAAGAATGGTATACAATAAGCTTTTATAGTTCTTCTGTAAAACAATATAATTCCGCTTGTTGCGAGAACATCAGTTCCAAATCGGTACCAGTATTGTTTCTTAAGATCGATTTTTTCGATCAAGAATTTCTATGTTTTCAACTTTGGCACTAACAAAACCAACACATGACATACCTTCCTCCGACTCTCGTTCATTTTTGAATACTCTGGGAAATCGTCCATTTCGTCATCAAACTCAACAAATTGGTTCGGGGTTCCACTTGTTTGCGAACTTCGGTATGTTGTTGTTGGCTGTAAAGAAATAATAAACTTTCAATAACTTTCTCCGTCCTTCGGGCGAGTTTTCCCACTTAACCGCGTACCTCCTTAAGAATACTGTTTCGACTGGCCGGAATCTCCAGTTTCTTAATCAAATTATGGTTCAAACTCAAAGATGCAGAATAAGCGGCATACATTGGTGTGTGGCTGAACATTTTCGGGATTACTGTACTGTTGAACTTTAAAATTCATACGATTGCAAATCTGCATAATCTTTTGCTATTCTCAGCTGTTTTTGTTTTTCTTCACGTGCCGAATTTCTGGACTGTTGTTTATCGAGCATTGCCAGTTGATGATTCACCTAAAGTTACCAAATAACCAAACGAGTATTTTTCGAACTATTTTCATATCAACTAAACCTTTTCTGACTCTTCAGCCAGTTCAAATTCTTTAAGACGGATTTTGTCTTCAAGAGTGAACCACGCCTTTTCCATTTCGTCCAATTTTTGCACCTCTCTCATTTTATCCCTGTCCTCGTCCTCGAATACACGATCCGATTCTGACTCCTGGAAATCATAAAAAACAGGTATGGATATTTAGATAAGAAAGAACAATGACTTCTGGATCTATAGTATGAAATTGGAAATATTTTGATTAATCAAATTGTAATAACTTACCGTGTTTTTTGCAATCTGTGCACTCAGTCGCCTGTTTCTTGTACGCTGGTCTCGAAGTGACTTTTCAGCTTGTCGGAAATTTGCACGTCCTCTTGATGTTCCTAAGTACATTCAACGTAATTTCATTAATAGAGCCTTTAGACATTTAAAAGACATTCTTTTGAGGTATTATTGGCTTATTTTCACCTAAAGCTCAAATTAATAATCACTTTGTCTGTATTGTAGTCGTGTGTCTGAGCCCTTGTTTCTTTGAAAAAAATTGTTCAAAATTGGAATCTGATCTTATTTCTTCTTTCGTTTTTTGCAAATCTACAGTAACGGATAATCTCGCCCTACTTGAACTTTCCAAGTTTTATTCTAAGAACAGCCCACTCACCGATCTGTATATCCTCCAATCTTCTTTGGTTGATAAAAACATCATCAATCAATCGGGTTAAATAATGCTCCAGAGTCTGTAAATGCGCAATTCAGTTTGTTGCTGAAAGCATTCAGATTAGAAATCTATCAGCAGATTAACAGATCTTTTAAAGATATTTACAGTGAAAGCACTTTTCGATGATTGAACGGAAATTAGGAGAAAAAAAGGCCTACTAAAGGAGAAGCTCTAGAATAGGGCTATAAAAAGCAAAAAGTATGATGTGAAAAATATGTAAAAGTGATACTGTAACTTTTCTTGGTTACCGTGAAACCTGTATCAGAAAGGCCGAACCTTTTATGTTTGGTGAGGTCTCAAGGGGGGCACTTCAAAAAAAGAGGCCATTTACTTAGAAGAAACAATTTTATTTTTGGTGGGGTCATCAGGAATGCAATTTAATTAGAGTGACCGTGTAGTTTTAGAAGCCCTTCTAATAGAGGTTTAGCGGTAACCGTAACTGGAGCTTTTCCAATCCAGAAATGATGAATTCTGAGCTCTAATGAAGCTGTAGGACGCTAAGAAGAACCGATGTGGTTTGAATCAATTTTAGTATCGCACTATTCTTAATTTTCCTTTTATTTTTTTCACTTAATATCACCTTCTCTGTTCTCATATTAGCATCAAATGCAGCTTCCAATTGTTGGAACGCTCTTTCATCTGTTTCCGCATCCGATCCCATGTGATTCAGATTTTTGGTTACTTCGGCATCTGAATTCGTATTTTTGAAGCTCATTGTGATTCAGTGCATTTGAATAGTTCTATGCAACAACACATAAAATCATAATATTATTTTGATTGACAAAACTCACGCTTCTCTCGAAGACTTCTTCCTAGTTCCGCTTCATGCATCAAGTCGTCATACAGTTTCTCCTCTTTTCCATCCAGCGCCGACCATTTCTGCACGGCCTCATTCATTTCATTGTTCTTTTGTTGTTGCAATAAGAAGCTTGCCTCGGCGTTATGCTCGATTTTGGTAAACGTTTCATCGATTTCGTCATATTGAGCCTGGAATTGAATTTTATTTTACCAAATTTTTAAAATTGCAATTTTCATCATTAGCTCTAGTCGCTACAAGCTGTTCAAATTGGTCGCTAATACATACACAATCCAAAAAGTACTCCGCAGCTGTATTTTGTGGAATTAACCTCTCTGTCTTCTTTTTCTCTTTTCTTTGTCTAACTGGTTTTTCACAAGTAATCAAAAAAAAAGTGTGAATTTCAAAAATCATTGTTATCGTAAAAATTTTCCAACTTGTCCGCAACTTTTTTTTCTTTTGCAGTCCGGGTTTCTCTCGTTTTATTCTTGTGTTCCCGAATGTTTGAAGTCTCATGTCAGTCAACAATAGAGGGTGGTGAAAGTGATATCAAAAAGATCTCTTCCAATTTTTCCTCTATTCTATTTCCAATTTTTTTTCATTTTATTTTGTGTTTAAAATAAAACGAAAATCCAGATAAGAAAGTATATAGTCAGTGCGGTTATCAGTCAGTCACGTTGCGAAAAAATTGCGACAGAAATGACTTGGCGATTTTCGAAAATCAATTATTGATAAAACATGTTATCACGTCTTGTCTGTATGAGTGTGTGCCTCTTTAATGGAATTACCGCTAAATTGTGATGTTCCGTTTCAATTCGTTTAGTCTCCAATTTCAATTTTGCAGTCTTCTTGCAAATTTGCTCGTAATCACTGCATTTCTTATCAAGCTGTTTTCGTTTTGCTTCAGTCTGAAAATTACTTTTTTCTCCCTAGTCATGTCATTTTTCTGTAATTAGGTTTTTTCACCTGCTGCAGCAGCTGTTGAGTGACTTCTGAAGATGTCGGTAGACTTGTGTTTTCTGCCTCTGCTATTCTAGCCGTTACCCGTGCTCGTTTGACAGTAGTAGAGGCTGACATATTCACAATAATATGGGGAAGAAGAAAGACAACATGGGTGTATATAGCAAAGTGAAAAAAAAAGAATGAAAAGGCTCTGGCGAACGTACTAAATGTCGTCCGCCGGCGGCTTTAGTGGTGTCTATGCCAAAATCGTTGCTAGGTGAGAGAATGCTTTAGATGCACGCGTCATTGCGCAATACTAAAATTTCAAAAATAGTGGCCCCGCTTGGAAATTGTTTCCGCTCGATTTCATTTTTAAAATCTTGTGTGAAACGTGAGAAATGGGCAAAGGTCACTCGGAAGTGTGCGGGAAATTGATAACAAATCGTGGAAACCGTACGACAAGATTATGAAAAACCTAAAAAACTATGTGGAAAAATTGTGACAAATTAAAAACCGATTTCTAACTACGCAATGCTCTTTTCAGAAAACCGATTTTTTCCAGAAGTTGTAAACAGTTACATTTCTTCCAATCGGTCATGAAACTTTTGTGATGCTGCTCGTAATTTTTCCGCCGTATACTTTTTCGAAAGTTTGTTCAATAAAGTCAACAAAAAAGTGCAAACCGTTAGCTAACGTGGCAAGGACAGTGAAACCTTTTTGTTAGAAAAGCAAAAAAAAAAATTCATTCACTTTATAAATTTGCTATCCCTTTTTCCAAAGATCATCTCTTGACTCATTGTTTGAAAAATGAACGGCGCTAGACACAGTTAGAATAAAAGACAGACCGGATTAGTTCGATGCTGTATTTTCTTAACAAAAATGAAGAGCCTAGCGCGTCATTTTTTTTCAACAAGGCAAGAAAGTTTTGCAAATAAGGATTGATTGTGTTTTGGTTTGAAGTTGATTGCTCATTTTAAATGTTTCGAATTTCCTGTTATTATGAATTTCCGGGTGGGCTCACATTTAGGCAAAACAAAGCTAGAGATTTTGTATATATGAGTGCAATTGTGAAAATACGAAGTGTATTCACTGGAATATTGTTATTTTTGTGATTTACTTGTAAGTCTTTCTCTCCAGAAATTTGTATCTGATTTTGAGAAATCATGAGTGCTCTGTCTGCTGTCCAGATTGTTAGTCATATTGTGCCCCTCTCGGTCTTATTCATACTTTAATTTCTGTGACTGTGTGTTGACCAATAAAAGTCGCCAACGAAATTACTCCTAAATCAATCCGATTATCACGTGATAGAGAGAAAAAATTACGGACAGGAAACCTTTGTAGACTCCTATGAATATTTCGAATACTCGTGAAAAAATTGTGTGATTCCTCCGAAAGCGCAGAAGAAAGTCCACGACTATCGAAACAAACTAACAGAGTTTAATTTCCGTTTTAAAATGTTTGTAAACTTTTTGATTTTATTTACACCTCGAGTTTCAACTGTTTGTCGCAATTGACAAAAAATTGAGAAATTTGTGAGCCAATCAAAAATCTGCCTGTCCAACCTGATTGTTTTTGGCCTCCGAGACATAAATTTTGTGACCCAGTTGGTCTGGTGCTGCAATGACTGTTCCGTCAGTCGCGTGGCGTGCTTTCAACGTCATGTAACACGTGAACAGGCCCACCTCGCTTCGTTTCTTTTACCTCCCTGGTTCTCTCAAAAAATACAGTCTACACGGTCACAAAAAAAGTTGGAAAGAAAGAGGAGGGAAGTTGCGAGAGAAACAATTTCACCTTTTTTTCACTCTCACCTCAATCTTTCTCTCGTTACAACAGTTTTTTTTCTGTTCTGCCCCTCATATTTTTCTCATTTTCTCGCATTTGTCATCATTTTTTGTAATAATGTTTTTGTCTAACTCTTTGGTCAAGCCATAAATGGTAGTAAATCTGTTATCAAAAACATGATATGCTATTACGCCAGAGGCGGCGAGTGAATGGGGAATATTTTTGCAACAATAGGCCTAGTTAGGATGCCATACATGTATTTTTTTTATTTATTTCAAGGATATGTCTACATTTTGATGACGCCTAAAAATTTTGAATTGGTCTATCACAGCAAATATCTATGAAGAACATCCAAAAATCTTATTTGCAACTGAAGTAAAATTAAAATCTCGATTCCCGATCTCTATAGTAATCGGCGTTTAATATGTCTACCCAACGGCCACCCTCGGTTTTCGAGATTTCCTTCTTTTTTTCGAGACAAATCCTATTTTCCTTGAATCCGTTTCTGTGATATTAGTCTAGCGGAGTTTGTGATGCCCGTTCTGTTTTTTCTTTGTATCATTATGAGTCTGAGTCAACGACTTCTGAAGCACAGGAACACAATTACACCCGCTAATTTGTGCGGAGCCCATGTGACGATTTGTAATTTCCTGTCTCTCTGAAAAATTGTATTCTTCCGCGTTGCTTTTTTCTTTATAAATGAGAGAATGCTAAGAATTTCATCATTCACTTTTGAAAAACACACGTGTCATTTTTTTGAGGCATTGTCTGAAAAAAAAATTCCACTTTTTTCGCAAAAAAATGGTCTGTCTGACTAGAAAGTCTCATGGCATTCTCAATTTCTCCTAACAACAAGCATTTCTTTCCAGAAATTTCTCGAATTCCTATAAACACCTTTTTCATTTTTGCCCTTATCTCTGTACTTCAAACGACCTTTGCACGGAAGATTCTTGTAGTGGCCGATTGTAGTGTCCGCCATTTGTATAGTCACAAAATTAGGGAAAATATATTCTAGAAGAAGCTGATTTTCCAACCTAGTACATTTTTTTGCAGACAACACGAATTGATTAGAAAATTGCAGTATCGATGTGAAAATCATAAAATCTGAATCATTTCGGTACTTTTGCAAACTAGTGTCTAGTTTACTTTTTTTTCTTGGAAAAAACCTTGTTTTCATCTTTCTTTTCTTTCTAGATTAGATTGCTTTGGGGGAATAATCTTATAGTCGCGATTACGGTAGCTTAGTCTTGTCGCGATCTGTCAATCTCTGTTCTCTCTGTTTGTCGCCTTGTCTATCCTTTCCAGTCAGTCACAAAAAATGGTCACAAACTCCAATAAGTGAACAGAAATTTGAGAATCTTTTCGTAATTTTATGACTTTTCTGTCGCAATCGAAATGTTTAGTTGTCCTTTTTTGACTGTCTTAACCACCAATCAGCGTACAGACAGTGTTTTAAGTGGGAACAACAAATGAAATTTTGGTTTTTCTCAGTCGTTGACCCGAGTTGGGCAAAAAAAGACAGAGGGGAAGTTTGACAATGTGAGAGGTGAAAAAAACAAGATTACAATGTGTTGATGTAATTGACAGCGTGTCAATGGACTGTAATCGATAGAGAAAGTCATGATTTTTCCACCAAGAAGATTCTTTTACTACTTTGCAACAGTTTGGACTAGAATACTCAGGCGTCGCCGGTTACTTTTGGCCGGAGCTTGGTCAGATTACGGCAAAAACATTGTGGAAAGCCGACCAAGATCCGACAAATTACCGGCCAGCTTTCGACCTCTTAACACGCAGCGCCTTCAAATTCCGGCCAAAATCTGACCATTGTCCGTCCCACTGCTGTCAGTGGGCAGCTTCTGACCAAAATCTGACCAAAATCCGTCCAAAAGCCGAACCCCTCAACTTCCGTCCAGAAGTTGCAAGCCGACAGCCGAGTACATATACTTGAATTTTTATATATGAAAAATTGGTTTCTTGAGTACAGTTTTCTGAAGAAGTTGCCGATAAATTTGTTTTGCAAATTTGTGGGAGAGCAAATGATCAAAAAAAAAGTGGACGCTTCATTATTTCTCATGTCTGGTTTCTGAGCAAGTAGACTCTGTGTGAAATTTGAGTTCCGAAACTTTGCACTTTTCAGTAATAGAATCTCTTGAACATGTTCGATTTCCCAAACGTTGAATTAAAAAAAAGCTAAAAACTCAAAAAAAGAAAGATAAAGCAAACAAACAAAAACGTCGAAATTTTGAATCTCTAAAGATTGTTTTACACTTTCCATCGTTTTTATTTCCCCGTTTCTCTCCTCCCATTTTTGTCTATATATTCTGCTTTGACGGCAGCCTCGAATTACATAACTTTTTGTGTAGCCTCGTTTCATACGTCTCTTTCTATCTACAGATGTCTTCCTTCTGGGAAACCATGAACTGCACTCACCTGGACAAATCCAACAAACTGCTACACCCATCGCCGTTAATGTGGATCAATCGTGATTCGATAAACTGGGTCAGTTTATTATCTCTTTTATTGCAAAAGGTCGTTGTTGTGATCAGCTGTATTTTACCGATAGACATCTTTTAAGTGGTCCATGTATCCAACGAAACAATAGACACTAGTGACAAACCTTTTTCGGTCACATCCTTTTTATCCCGATGTGTCGCAAAACCCATTTCACCGATTGAAGATTAAAAATGACCATTGTTCATGCCAAACTGTTTTTATGTGAGTTTTAGCTAGCTTTAATATATTTCATTTACATATTTTCCAAAACGAAAACTTTCATTAACTTTTGATCTATTTTAGTACATCTGTAGTTTCGACAGATCACATTTGAAAAAAAGAAAAATATCATAGTTGTACTTATTTTCAGTATTACTCAATTTTCATTTTTGTCAGACTACTAACGTAATACACGTGAAAAATTATTCTAGCATATGATGGTATTAGGTAACTTTTATAATTCGCTCATGCTGTGAGACAAGCACCTGGGCTCATTAGCTATGCCAATCTTCGAAAATCAGATGATCAGAAACCAAAATACACGCTACAAGATCTCTTCCATTTCCTTTTTTCCTGAAGCTTTCCAGGTTTTATTGACACTAGGCGGAAGAAAGAAGAAACATGTGGAAATAGGAAAAGAAAAGACCAAAGAGAAAAAAAAACAAAAGATACAGAAAGTGACACACAGTATCAAATAAGGGATTAGGATTCAAGGAGAGAACAAAATAAACCATTTTGTTGTTCTTCTGACACTGAACGTGTTCAGAAACAGAACGGTAATAAAAATATATCGTAAGCAATCTATCTTCTATTTATACATTATCCATGTTCGATATGTTCAGGTTGACGGAAGTTTGTCCTCGCACTCTCCCATGTCGTCCGATTCTATATCTCCGATGCGTTCGCCAGCCGAAGACACCCAGATGATGGAGTGTTCCTCCAACAACGAACTTCCTCCACCAGCACCTATTCGCAAAATTCGCAACGTTCGGAAAAGCGACAAGCATCATTGCTCGGTTTGCGGTGATCGGGTAGGTTCCTTTGAAAGTTCAAAATGTTACCCCACATTTGCGTTTCACATGAATTTTGGCCACCTCTAGATTTTGTGTCTGTGTTACTGTCACTTGCGAAAATAGTGTTATCTCTTCGGCGAATAGAAAAAAGATGGTAGAAGAGAATACGAGAAATAGTGAGAGTCGGAGACATCAAGTATTAATAGAATCGAGGAGAGTCTAAAGATCGGTTTTTGTGACAGAACCGTATGTGATAGTACGCATAAAGGGCATCTAAACTTTTCTATCGGGAAAATAATTCTGGAAATTCGTGATAGAAACAGTTATATAAAAGCAACTATGAAATTTCAGCCTACCGGATACCATTACGACGTGCTCAGCTGCAATGGTTGCAAGACATTCTTCAGAAGGACCATCATCAATAACAGAAATTTTCAATGTACCAAAGGAGGAAATTGTCAATTCACAAAAGGTGAAACAAATGTATTTGAATCTAACTTTTTCAACTTTTTCAATTTCTAGACTTCCGTTGCGCTTGTCGTGCTTGCCGTTTCGAAAAATGTGTCCGTGTTGGTATGAACCCATCCGCTATCCAATTCCCTGGAGCTGGAACTAAACAATCACATGCCGAAGCGGATGAGCAAGATAGTGCAGATGATGAGTCTCCAGGAAACGGCCAAGAATGTCAAGATAACAAGGCCTTGGCAATAATCCCATTTGCATCAAGCCCAATCAGAGAAACCACAATACACACATACAGATGGGTTGATGATATCGTGAGTGCTCCAGGGACGTGCTTATAAATGATATCCTAAATTTTCAGTTCCGTCGAGAGGATGCAGTCTTGCGACACCGTGTCCCTGGGACCTTGCCAGTTGAAGAAGACTTCTGTCTCGGTCAGTTGCTAAGAAAGAATATTCTCATTGGAGGAGACAGTATGGTTGATAGAGTAAGTGATTATTTCACTTCTCATTTTCAAAACTTTGTTGCAGAAACCTGGAACCCTCTACACCAAAGACCCGGTTAGATACTGGATGGTTGTGGACCTTCTCCTTATTGTGGAGTTTGCGAAAACTTTTGAATCCTTCAGAAGCTTGGGCGAACTTGATCAGGTAAACTCTCATTATGTCATTCTTCTATAACTGATCATTTTTATAGAAGTGCCTCATTTCTCACATCGGAGGGGTGCTCCATGTAGCAACCCAATCATTTTACTCATATTTCGAAGCCAAGTCGTCGACATTGACATTCCCGGATGGCATTAACGCTTTTGAAAGGAAGCTGTCGGATATGAAGAAGGATGAGAAACGGTCCGAATCTTTTATATTATTCAGATTATATCTGAATTCCAGTTTTTACAGAAAAGTCTTTCTCAACTACTATGCCGAAATGTACAACGCGCCTGTGAATGAGTTCCTAAAAAATAAAATCACCATGACCGAATATGCTTTCTTCAAGTCCATTTCTCTTTTCTCTCCAGGTGAGAAATATCCAAATCGACCTAAAAATATACAATCTTTAATTCAGACAACCTGGAGATGTCCGAAACTGGACGAACTATTGTCAATGAGGAGCGACAGCGACTAACCACACTTCTCCGAAAATATTTGGTTGCAGAGTACGGATTTAAAATCGGGATGAGCCGATTCTCGTTCATTCTGATGGGGATTTCCACTTTCGTTAACTTTGGAGAGAAACGTCGGGATTACATTTCGGTGGGCCTATTTATACTATTAAATTCAAAACATGATTTTGATTTTCAGTTGATGAATGTGTTGGAATTCGACATTGCGAACATAGGAAAAGATATATATCTCCGAAAACCAATTGACATGATGTAATTTCTTATGGAACTCCTTTACAATTTTGATGATAATCGAATAATCTCAACCCGCTTCTTTTTTCTCTCTTCTGGCTCTTTCCTAAATACCATCTCCGACTTGCTCTTCCGATCAGCCTCTCATCGATCTCCACCTTCTCATAGTACATATTTTTCAAGATTCCTGTTTTAGTCGTGTCTGATATTCAGATTCCAGATATTTTTCTCTTTCTCTTTATTATTTTACCTCAGAGAGTGTATATAAATAAACCTGTGATGTCTTAGAATGCGTGAAAGATCAAAGCGGCTCAGCTATCAGAAACAAAACAAGATATTCTGAAAACCCAAGCACTGAACCCAAACAAAAGCTATATCTATAATTCGGAAAAAAATACTATTGACCTGCTTTTTTCTGGTGGCGGTGTCTCATGAAAGACCGAACACTATCATTAACCCGTTATTTTTTATGCGTTGGCCCATTTTTGTCAGGTGGAGCGGCTCCGTTGCCTCCTACCAATGCCGCCACTTTCACCACTTCATTTTCAACGATGTTAGGAGAAAACAAAGAATGAAAACCCCAAATTAAGTCGACACAGCGAGCAGTCAGTAAGTCAGAAGAGATGGCGTAAAAAAAACGTATTCAGAATATACAGTACATGACATAATTAGCCCAAATTATCCCAGAAAATGATATGTATTGTTACGGCCCCGCGGAACGAATTGGCCCCCATCTCCCACACTATGCACGTTTCGACAACACAGTCATCATCTTCTCACTCCGAGGTCTCCTCCTTCCCTCACAAAGCAGACGATCCACACATACACTCAATTTGCTTCATTTTCAATTCGTCCCCTTGCCGTATTTTTGTCGTTCTCAACAGCTCTTTTCTAGGAGACACCTTGGAGTCTTGCATGGATTTGAAACATGGAAGAGCTTTTATCGCTTGATTTCATCAATGCCAGTACAACGCTGGAAGGGAGCACAACTACCGTATCCAGTATCACTAGCATCGTTACGGTACCCACCAGTGTCCCAACTACAGAAGCCTATGCAGAATATGAAGAGTGCTATAATGATCCGATGTTCACAATTTTTACCTATACGGTAAGTTCTTGCTACAGTAACCCTGAGCCGTTTTATGCTTTTTATTATTCAGGTAGACGATATGTTGCTAGCGGCAAGTATGGCTGCTACCGTATTCAATGTGATGGTGATTTTTTGTGCCATAAAACTTTTCAAACGGAGTGGTGATACTATGCATCTCTTCATCCTCAATATGACAATTGGTGATCTCGTATTGACAAGTAAGTAGGGCTGATCTTTTGGGATACTGTAGGAACCTTATTATTTTTTCCAAATATCTTAAGTAGAATCTAGTATTACAGTTATAGAAGTCACAGATTGTGTTGTTTTTACTTTTCCTATCAACTGGGTTTAATGTACACGTCTGATTAATTGAACTAACATCCGGTGAATGAACTTCCGGCGGTTAATAGGATTTGTTTTACGTGTCCTTAGGTATCAGATAAGTTTATTTGTTGTCTCGCTTGTCGACCCAATGGCTGGAATAATTTAATTTTAAATTGTCTCACAAACGTGAACACATACAGTACCAATAAGATATAAAAACGTGTTTTTCAGTTGAAATACCATTTTCAGGAGTCTGGAAATCGGCTGCCAAGTTTCCGATCACTTTGAAAATTTTGAAAGGTTTGAGACAAACTTTCGATTTTTGAAGCGCAACCCTATCTTTCTTGTTTTCGTACTGAAAACGTGAAAAAGCAGTTGTCCTTCAGAACTCGGCAAATAGCTGAAAAATTAGGAAATCGCATAAAATTTTGTAAATGCAAAGTTTTCAATCTAGATCTGTTTTACACCTTCCAAAATTCTCAAAGTAATCCAAAACTTGACAGCTAACTGTATTGATTGTATTAATATCTGGTCCTCCTCATTTGGTACAGTAACGTTTCTCGAATTTCAGTATTCTGCCACCCCAATGAACTTCTCATCCGTAAACACGACTTCCTTCAACAAAAACATCTTTGTGCTGTTGTTCACTATTTTAATTGGATTGGACTTGCCGTTTCCGGTCTCTCGCTAACCCTTCTCAACGTTGATAAGGTTGATAAACTAATTTAAATCTACTCATCATTAGGTTTCAGCTCATTTACTTCCGTTGGCCTTTGAACTATGATAGATCCATGTCAAAACGGAGAGCCGGCATGTTTTGCATTGCGATTTGGGTGTTGTCTATCGGGTTTGCTAGTTTTCGAAAAGAATTGAGAAACAAATGATATTTCAGATTTGTCTCCTACTGTTGGCTGTTCAAGATTGTCTACATCTACCATCAGGATTGCTCCCTCCAGGTTTCGGTCTAGCCGGGTGGTACGTACAGGTAGATTCAAAATCAGTTTTGCAGATGGCTCCGAACAAAAAGTTTTTCTATGAAATTTTCACCATGTTGTTCTGTGTTCTCCCAGTCACTTCTTCTCTAATTGTCTCCATTTATCTTTTCAATTTGACACGTAGCAAGCGAAATGCTCCCAACGTTGGTGATCCAAGTGTCATGAAGAACAAGGTGATTATAATTGTTTTTCTAAAATCGAGTGACCGCATTTTATAGGTTCTTGCCCAAGTTAAATCTCTTGCATTCATTTTCGCTACAACTACTTGGACCTCGTGCAGTTTGCTACCGTATCGCATCGTTAACCTGGCCAGAATCCATTTGTTTACGTAGGTAGACGGTGAAATTATCATAAAGATAGACATTGATTTCAGCTGGTCAGAACTCAGTTGTGAAGGAAAACAACGCATGAACTGGATTGCTTGGATACTAGTGTACCTACTCACTCTCAATCCGGTTAGTTTTTTTACATTTTTGTTTTGTTGTTCGACAAGAATACTAGTTAGGCCAATTTGCAGATCATCAACCCGCTCATCACGTCGCTAATCTACGCTCCGTACCGTTTGACTATTAAGAAATTCCTAGTAAATATTCCAGTTGGGACTCGCTTTTTGTATAACAATCAACCGGAGGGTGCTTTGCAGTCCGACAGCAGCTTCGCTTCCATTCGTCGCAACCGTAACCGCCGATCGTCGTGCACCGAACTTGCCAGCCTCAGACAGTCAACCGAAGTACAGAACAGGTTTGGGTCGAAAGCAATGAATAGTGAGTTTACAGGTCGTTCGAATCTCAATGAGTGAACCTCCAGTGACACCAATGAAGAGCGACGATGGATTTACGTTTGACCCCAATCCAGCTCCAACTGCTGTAGAGAAGAAGAACCAACTTCAAGTCGGGAGCCGTTGCTAACTGTTTTCCACAGTTTTGAACCCCATTGCCCCTGCGTTCCGTCATAAAACTTTCCTAACAACTCACTTGATGCTTGATCTTTAAAAATCTATTCCGTAATTTAAATATTCAATTCACTTCTTGGTTTCCAGCTGGCTTTCTCTTCAAATTTTCTGAGATATTCTTTATCCATATTCGAAAAACTGAATCCCAATTAATAAAACTTTCTTTGAGAACAACAAAAAAGTCTTGTCGTGTGGGTGGCGAAGGAATTCAAAGCGACCATTTTTTGATAACTCTCTTCATGTGTCTCCATGAAAATGTGTGCGTGAGGAACCAAGTTTTATGCAGGGACCAGGAAAAAAAATTGGTGAAAAATTAATGTCAAACTGACATCAACACATCAATATAGGCGGATACTTTTTCAGGAACTTACACTTTTTTCCATTTTTATCCAGGCTCTTAGAGTTTAAGACTTTTTTTTTTGAAAACAGGTGGTGAATAAAATATTTCTCATATTTTTAAAATTTATAATGTTGTTTTTTACTAGTGTTGCTGAGCATCGTTTCACTTAGAAAAATACTCTCAACTATAGAATCCGCCATCGATTGAATAAGTAATTTCTGAATATAAACAAAATATCAGGTTCCTGTTAAAATGCCACACTTCGCGACTCGTCGAGTAGTGGAAACAATGCCGTCCGGAACGTGGAATGACTTCACCGATCTCCCAGCGGAATACGCGTCTCAGATAGCTGCGGTCCATCAGTTGCCACGATGTTATCACTCAATGAATTTTGTATATTTCGCAACAACTGTAAGTTTTTCTTTTCATATTATATTGTAAGTAAATATAATTATTTAAATCATAGCCTAAAAATCATCCACTGAACAATTGAAATCGGTTACTGGAAAAATTTTTATGCTGTGTTTGCAAGATTCTCAGCTTGTGAAAAATCTTGAAAACCAACATTTCTCAAAATCCGGAGTAATAAAAAATCTCGGAATTTGTGAAACGGAGGCCGAAGAGATTTCTTACCTTTCTGTACTCTAGTTGTCTATTATGTTTTGTTTAACTGAGCATAATGGTACAAAAAGTCTAATTTTTATTAAAGTAAGTATGACAGTAAATTAGTATCTGTGGAAAATGTATGATTTTACAGGAATAATTTTCTTTCTGTTGAAAGTTAAAACGTAGATTCCCCCGTTTAACTAATACGCGTTTCTTATTCAAGCTTTTAATATTCAAGCTTTTATTCAGCATAAGGAGAATTTGCAAAAATTCTGGTCGCAGAGAATTTTCGTCAAAACGAATGTTATCTGAAAACAAGAAATAAACCATTTTCTCTGAATCAGCGATACAGAGTTAGGAATGAAAAAAGAAGCGTTATTCGGATTCCAGAAATTTCTGAAACTCTAAATTGTAGCTTGATTAATTAAATTTCAATACACGAAGATGCTTCTGAAAAATACCAAATCCGTCACATGGTTCTAATCAATTGACCTCCCCAACTTCTAACTTTGCGCCAATTTATCCCGGTTAAGGATATCAAAAAGTTGCTCAAAAGCAAAAATGTTATATTATGGTTAATATTTTGTCAGTTGGCCACTTTTAAATATCATCTGTAGGAAATTAGATATATGGGCGTAGTATTGACAGCTTGAAGAATATTCTATTTGAGTGTTTACGACATGAATGTTCCATAGTTTTCTTGTCCTTCAAAATACATATTTTCAGATGGACGACATGTTGATAGCCTTTTGTCTGGTAGCGACGGTTATCAATTTTCTTGTTGTCTCGTGTTCATTCAAGTTATTTATGAAGAAGGGAGACACTCTGCATTTGTTTATCCTAAACATGACTCTCGGCGATTCCATACTAACACGTGAGCAAATTGTGGCCGAACACGTGATTTCATAACTTTTTCAGTATTTTGCCACCCTTATGAGCTACTTGCAAGAAGATATTCAGGCATTCAAGTACATTCGCTGACTGTGTTGTTGAATTTTGCAAATTGGGTTGGACTTGCAGTTTCTGGATTGTCTCTAACACTTCTAAATGTAGACAAGGTATATGATATAAATTTGGTTTTATAATATCAACAGTTTTCAGCTAATATTTTTTTGCTGGCCGTTCAAATATGACATTTGGATGTCTTATTTTAGAGCCAAAATGTTCTGCTATGCAACTTGGGCCATTTCAATTGGGTGAGTCCAAATTTCCGGCTTTCCTTTTTTGCATGGAAGGAAATGAAAAAAAAGTGTGTTAGAGTGTTTATATGGTTTTTTGAATAGAGCTTTCTATTTTTGAAGCTTTTAAACACACTTTTCGATTTAATTCGCAAGTGCGACGTTTCGAAAGTGTGACGTATCGCAAGTACGGCAATTAAGGTTTTGATAACTTCAAATATACAAAACTCTGCTCGAAAAACCATTTTAACACTCAAATACAAGTTTTTGCTTTTTCATTCATGCAAAAAAGCGCAAAGCTGTTACTATCGAAACGTCGTACTTGTGAAACGTCACACTTGCGAAACGTCACACTTGCGAAACGTCACACTTTCGAAACGTCCGCTTTCGAAACGTCGCGGAGCCAAATTTCCGAAATATTCTAATCAAAAATTAATTCAGATTTGCCACATATTATTGGATGTATAGCTACATATACTTTATTAATACGAAGCTAAATATGAAGCAGCGTTTCGAAATTCAATTCATTTTCCTTTCTGTTTTTGTAAATGAAGGACAGGTGAGTTTCTTCAAAAGATTCTTTCAACTGTTTCTATATTACAGCTCTCTCCTATCAACAGATTTTTCTATGAAGCGTTTACTATAATCTTCTGTGTCATCCCAATAGTATCTTCTCTTATGGTATCTTGTTATCTATACAATTTGACCATGACTAAAAGAAAATTGGATATCCGATCAACGAATGCTATAAAATCCGAGAAGAAGGTGAGACCTATACTTCTCCGTATAAATTTATTTTTTTATTCAGGCAACATCATTCGCCTTCATTTTTGCAACAACACTGTGGACATCCTGCAGTTTGTTGCCTTACAGAGTGGCTAATCTTGCTAGAATTCATGTTATAACGTAATTATTTTTCTTTGATTAAGACTATATTTCAAAACATATCATTTCAGATGGCCTACTCTTGATTGTGAGTCTAAAGAAATACTGAGTTGGATCACATGGAGCTTGCTTTACATGCTAATAATGAATCCGGTTTGCTTTAACAGCTCTAGTAGGTTTTCAAAAATTCTGGTTTCCAGATAATAAATCCGTTCATCACAGCATTGCGTATGCTCCTTACCGTCAGATGATAGCAAACATCTTTTTGAGACATGGAAGAAGCGGATACTCAGACAACGTGTCTCATAAAAACAGGGAAAATCAGTCGAATGGCTTCTTAACAGTTCCAACTATTGAGCTTAAAGAGATTAAGCCGAAAGAGGTTGTAGATATTCAATTGTATTTCAGAAATAAATGTTTTCAGATATTCGCAATCACTCCGAAAAGTATTCCAAGAGCTCCTCTTGCAAAATTTTCCAGCCGATGTTCTTGTGGTTCTCTTGAAAATTCTGTTGATGTAAAATGTATTCGTTTATGAATTTGGTTAGCTGTTGAGATACTCGTTTTAAATGTTTATGTTAATAAAGATCTCGGTTTTTTGTTTCATGAAATAGGCTGGAGACGAGGAAGCGCAAATAACTGGGTAAAAAACAAAATGATGAGAATTTGCAGAAATAAGATGCATTATTGAGAAAAAGAAAGATGGGTTCATAGAAGATCCGTATGATCGCACGAAATCTTGAAATTAGCAAGATTCCAAATTTACACAAAGTGCGGAGACTGCTGTACAAAATACCTGGGTTTTTGGAGAAACAGGGTAAAAAGAAAAATAGTGTAATTGAGACATGTTTAGCAACTGGAAGTACTGGGACCATTATTCAACGGGCTCGTTTCATCGAAGGCTCCATCGTCCTCTTCCTCGGCCATTCGGATTGCAGGACCACCGGGGGAATGAGATCTGATTAATATTGGTCCAGATTTTTCTAAAGAATTGAGCTCACCTAGCAGTATACATTTCGTTATCAGTACTGGCAACTGATCTTCTGGATCGTGTCAAATCTATCCTTCCCGTGTTTGGCTCACTGACAATTTCCCCTCTAGGAGATGTGGATTGAGAGAAAACCCGTGACCCGGGTTGCCTGCTCATCAACAGTTCGACCATCATATCAAGCTTCTTGTCCATTTTTCCAACCTGAAAAATCAAAAATTTCTATACTGAAGATTGTATTTTATTTACTTCCTAAAAACTCAAACTTACCGTATTTTCTAATGTGGCAATCCTATTGTACATTGAGATCTTTGGATCCAATTTCTCAATATTTTTGCCACAAATAATATCCAATTTCGCTTGTACCGTCTTCACACGACTTTGCAAATCAACATGACCAGCAGAGTATTGTTCGATAACATCCTTGACGTCATAAGGTTTTAGAGCTTCTTTGAACTTCCTCCTCGCCACCAAAAGTTGTATTCTCCGAATGGCACGAACGCAATTTTTCAGTGCTGGTGTGAGCTCTTCCATTGTTTGTGGCTGATACCCGATGTTCTCCTCCTCTGAAAAGAAACTGGTAATTTTAAGAACTCATTCTTACAGAATCTATTAAATTGTGTTACTTTTCTAATTGGCAAAAAATAATTGAGCTAAGCAGGGGACATATGAACGAAACTGAAAAATCGACGGATCTACTTTGATGAATGACACGGACATGGGAAAATAACCGAAATGAAAACATTAGGCGAACAAAAACAAACTTTGAAAGCGACAGATTTAAATGTGTGTAATGTTAAGAATCAGCTCATTTGAACGGCCATTGTCATGCTTTAATAAGCGTTACAACAATTCGTGCCGAACAGCAAGAAAAAAAGAAAAAAGCTCGCCGACATTCGTTTGGCTTAATTAGTGTGGTGTTGAATGGGGACAAAAAACAGGTCAGTTGTCAGTTAATTAGGGCGTAATAATTGAAAACAAAAGAAAATTATTAGTTGCTTGCGCTGCTCAGTGTTTTGGTTTTGCGTCATTTTTCCTTTGTCTCTTTGCTCACCGTCGCCATCTGAAATGTCCTCGGCGCGTCGTGTGGCACACGTGGTTAATTGTGATAATTGACTCCACACCCCATCCTCACCCGGTCCACTGTTTCGTTGAACCATTTGTTCGCACCACTGGTAGATTGGGGCCATCATGAGCGAGTAGTCTCCGATGACGTCACCATCCGATAACGTTGCTCTCGGTTGCGAGGGTCGAAGATGTTGTCCATTGTTGTTGACAACACGACACAGCGACGCGGACCTTCGCGAACGCCGCCGCATGTCTAGAGAGAAAGAGAGGAATAGGAAAACACACCAAACGGTCACACCAAACAAGATGGGAAAATCGGATAGAGATAGTGATGATGGAAAAGAGGAGAAGAGAGGAGATTGGCCAAGGATAGGTGACGTATGGATGAAGGTGTGGGAATGAGAAAGTACCTAATTTCTATGGCTACGAGTGACTACAGACTACAAATCGTATTCTAGTGCGATGAAAGAAAATTTTCATTGAATAAACTTGAAAAAAATGTTTTCTTTTTTTTTGCCTTGTGATCAGTAAACTAATTTTCAAATTCTCATAATAAGTAGAAGTTGAAAAGATGGGAAGAACAGTAATTAACTGAATACGATCATGCATTAATAATCAATAAGAAAACGTACCATCTAAATTTGTATTCGACGGAGCCATCATCCTGGATTGCAACACAGAGTCATCAGCCGCTTTTCGTGATCCGCTATATTTTGATTTTGACTTCCATCCTGCAAACAAACTTTATTTTGACGTCACAACATTTTCTAAGAACCCAGAGAAAATCCTAACGCTCCAAGTTGCTCGATCTCCGAGATATCCGATGTAGAAACCAAACTGATCGTATCATGGACTCGGGGAACCGATAGGTTTTTAGAAGAAGACGGAAAGTTAGATGTTGGCCCTTGCAATTGAGAGTTTGGACTTCCTGAAAGTCATGGGAGAATGAAAAATCTCAAATTCAAATGATTTTACGTTTTGTGCTTTGTCGTAATCGATTGATTAGTCCTGTTGCGTTATTGCTTCCATTATTCGGAGTGAATTTCACGCTAAAAATTCATTTTTACTTCATATAGAGCTACAAAAAAACTAACATTGGTGGGAGCTCCCGAGCCAAATGAACTTTCCAGGTTGCCAATGACGTAGATTCTGGTGCTGCTGAATAGTGACGCCACAGACATTGAATGAGTTTGGCCGCAGGAATTCTTCTTCTGATCAAATGCTTTTGACGTTGATGTTGTTGGACTTTCAAAGCGAACCCAGAACCGAGGATTCCCTGAATTAATAATTTTCCGTGTCGGTTTTATGAATTTTTGAGGTACTCACAGCTGGCAGAGCAAAAAACGAAATGCCGAGAAGAGCACAGAATGCTGCGATAATTTTACCAGGCCAAGTTTCAGGAGTTTTATCACCATATCCTACTGTAGACAAGGTAATCTGCAAAAAAAAATCCCAGTTTCTAAAATCCTGTCATTTTTAGAAACGTACCACACCCCACCAAAGAGCGTCAGCAAAAGTTTGATATTTATCGTTGGTATTTTTTTCACAGAGATAAACAAGGAATGAAGAGAAAATTAGTCCTAGAAATCCAATGTACACTGTTGTCAGTAATTCCTGAAATTTTATTTTTATTTCTTTGGTTTTCGGTATCTATCAATTTTCATAGATTTCTTCGATATCTGGGTTATGATTTTCTGATCTTTGGTCTCTCTAATAATTACCTTTGACCAAAGATCGTCACAGAAGGTGTTCCCCCATTGCCACTATCTCTGGACTCTCATCTTTTTCACTCTCTCACCCCTAATTAATCCCGTAGATTGTTCTGGAAGGGTCATTCCAACACACTCCGCCCATCGAGTACCTGTATAAATACACGGGCCCATACAGGTTATTCTCCTGTCAGTCAACCTACAACGCTCATCTGTTCTACTCAACCCGTCGGAAAATGTCCAGGTTAGTTACATTTTTTTTAGTTTTCTAATTTTCCATAAATAATGACCTACTTGTCGATGCGCCCACACAACGCTTCCCAATAGTTTCCATGTTCCTGCACGTCTATCTATTCTGAGCATTCTCAAAATTTGGAAAAATCGTAGTCCCCGAATCGCCGACGCTGCAAAAACCTGTCCTGTTGCTCCGATGCATAATACTGTGATAGAGGCCAAAATGACAATAATATCTGAAAAAAATGTATTTTCTATAGACTAGATAGATGTATTCTCACTAACCAATGACGCAGTAGGCACTTGTAGCGAAACGAATGCGCCCACTGATTCCTCGATATCTCGACCGACATCCAGCAGACCAGACGCGGCAAATGTATTCTGTTGCCAGCCAGATAACAAATACGATTTCCAGATAGTATAGAACGATAGTTGCTTTCACTTCAAAATCAGGCATTGTTGAGAAAACAGAAAGAGCAAGACACATGAGCACCATGAAGAGTCTAAAAAAATATAATTTTTGGGAACCACTATTTAGAAAAAATCAACTTACACCGCTAGATGATAGGATGCCGCTTTCCACCCTCGCGGCCTCTCCAGAAAATTGTGCATTTTGTTCTGCATTCTGCGGAATCGTTGGTCAGTACGATAATTTTTGTATGTTAACGGTTTTCCAACTAATGACATTTTCCGGTTGCCCTCCTAAAAATGAGAATAGATACAGCTTAGAAAATCGAATGAGTAGATAGATTGTGGCATTTCCGCCGGAGACGAGGCGCCCAACCCGACGGTTTTATGACAACTCCATGTGGCAATGCTTAACTTTACTATCCTACACACAAAGATTTATTTCCTCCCCTCTCCTAGCATGAACGAAACACCAACCTCAGAGTCGTGTAGAGCTGTTAGTTGGTCGTGTTCATTTGGGAACCCAGTATCTGAAAAAGGTTTGTATAACGTTGAAAGTAGTTCTTAACAAACCTGGTTCTTGAAACACGACAGTTTTTCGAGACTCTTGACCAATCTGTGACGATGAACCAGCCTCCTGCTGCCCATCACTCGGAGCAGCTCGATCCGTCTGAAAACATTAAGTTCATCACATGTTAGTTTGAACGCAACAAGTTCATCTATAATAGCTAATAATTGCTAATAATGGTCCTATGTCTCAAGACTCTTTTTCATCCTCTCCTTCTCAATTATCACTTCTTCTCATATATAATTAGCTTAGTTTAGAAAGAAAATCTAGAAAATAAGAATATGATATAGTGAAAAAAATTGCTTAGTCACTAAATGAAGAAGAGGGGTCTATACGGAAATATATGGATGTTGTATTAACAGATGACAGTTGGGTGATCTAATCTTGACAACTTCAGATAATCAGGCCAAAATTTTTAGGATATCTACCAGATTTTGATTTAGATTATGAGCAAGATTTACGATTAAGTGTACAAGATGTTTTTTCCTTGAAAAAAAGTGAGTAATGGAACTTAATTCAAGTTCTACTGAGCAGGTGTTGTATAGAACTTTTGATTCATGGTGAGAAGCAAAAGCAAAACACAAAATTAGTGATTATAGAAATTTCAGTTTTTTAAAACAAATCGATAACTGAATTGAAAATAGTCGGGAATAGTATCTATTTTGAACAATAAGCTCAGATGTTTGTGTGTATTTAGTTGTGAGTTGCATGCCATAAAAAGCAAATACTGAAAGCAGGAAAAATATTGATATGGATCTGTTCTCTATATCCATCGTGCTTTCACTTTTCGAGCGCTGTCACCGCTTTTCACATCTCAAAAATAGAACGTCGTCTGGGTAGATAATAGCGGTTAATAGAGGTGTGTTTGATGTTAGGTTAGAGTGAAAGGAAAACCTGTGCACTTTAGTGCCCGCACAATTTTCTCTCGCTTTCTATGATGACGTGAGTATAAGAGAGCACAAGGCCTCTAATTTCATATTTCACCATCCGGGTTCTATAGAATCACTAAAAACGTAAATTTTTGTTTGTGTGACGACAGAAGAAATGTTAACAATAAATCCAGATTTTTAAGATTCTAAAAAATACGTATTTGTAGTGTTTAAGGAACGACTAGAAAATAGGAGAATAGGTATGTTTTCTATATGGGAGCACACGAATACAGATTGTGAGAACATATGAAGAGGACTGGCTGAATGAAGCCATAGAAATGATCACTTTTTCTCATCTCATCCTTCCGTTCAATAGACGGCGACACAGAATACAAAAACAATCATCGAATTTTCAATAGGTACTGATACACAAAATATATACAGATTTTTGTATCTTTTTGAATTCTAGGAATTGGAAATCTTTGTATTCTGTTTCAACCTACGACACAAAAATGTGTTCAGTGAACAATATAGTCATGTGACAGGGGAGCCACGCGCATCCTCTACCTAGAAAACCCGAAACCGGATACTAAAATGAATGTCCCAATGATTTAGGACCCGAATTCGTCTAGTCAGCGTGTTTCGAGTTACAAATAACACAGAAATTTTCTCTTGCTTTGATCTAGAAAATCTTATTGTCTCATGCCACTTTTTTCCCACGATTTCCTCACCATGGATCTCATAGAGCGTCACTCTAGAAATCGTTTAGAAATCTTCTAGAAAGTTTCCCAAAGTCATAAGCTTCAAGTGTTTTCTGAACTTACCGACACCATTCCACTCCCCTCCAAATGAGATTGATTTCCAATCTTGAATTGAAAATTTGAAAGAAAGAATATTTAGGAATAAGGTTGAAGAAAAAAGTACATTTTAAGAAAAAAAGTGCAATCAGAATGATATTTCAAAACTAGTAATAAGGCGCGTCTACTTCTTCTAGAAATCAGTGTGTCCTTTCAATTGTTATCTTTTTTTCTCTCTGGTCTAGAGCTTTTTTCAGTAGCGCGCTATTCTTCTTGGAGCGATTCTCATTTTGCCTCGCCCCCACACTCCTCGTCTCTCTTGCACCCGAAAAAGTCATTGGAAGCAAGTAATATTAACGGAAAGCTAAGAGACGGGGTGTTGAGACACAAAGTGCTCTTTCATAAGATCTGAAAATGACCGAGAGAATGGGGAAAATGAGAAAAGGATGGGTTGATTCATAAACTTTTGTTTTTGCGGCAGCGCATATTATTGAAAAAAAAGTCATTAAGGAAAAATAATTATAGTGCCTTTCTATTTTCTAGATGTGAAAAATAACAGAATAACCACAAAATTTGATTACGAATTTTTTCGCTGTCATCCGAAAATTCAATAAATAATTTCTCTACTATAAAAGGGAAAAGGTTGCAACAAAAAAGAAAAAAAGATGCAACGTTTTTCGATCTAAAACCTGATTGAGCATTTTTGTCTAAAATAGCTTTTAAATTGCATTGTTGGCACATCCTGATGTTTGTCTGACCAGTGTTAGCCAAATAAAGAAAATGAAAAACCAAGAGGAGAAAAAAAAGGAGATGAATTCGATTTCAAATAGGAATCCGAACGAGTGTGAAGCGACAATGTTTACGGCAAAGGATAGGGGGCAGCTGAGAAGAGGCGAGACATTAAGAAAGATATTGCACAGGCTTCTTCTCCTTTTTGCCTTTCCCGCACACACCAGCTGGAAGATGATAAATCCTTTACATACCTCGTCTCCGTTGAGCATCGCGGTGCTCACCGACTTCACTGTGTTCCAATTTCCCTCGAGCCCTGCAAAAGGATTAAAAATGCAAATTAGATTCTCTTGTTCGCCGCCTTTCCCCCTGATTTTCTCACGCGTTTCTCACCTGGGTGCCATGGCATTCTCGCCAGAATCATGCCGTCTGGAGTCATTGGGGACTCTGGAGACACTGGATCTGCATAGTCGTTGTCTTCTCCCGAAGCTTGAGACATTTCTAAAAACTGGTGGTCACAACTTCTCAGCAAAACCGAATCAGATTTATCAAGAGGACAGGAAACATAAACAAATCATAGAAAATTGCCACCTGGAAGGTGGACTTTAAATTAAAAAAGGGCGAGAGAGTCATGCTGATTGGACTGATGCGGGGGGTGGAAACCAATATAGTGCGCGTTTCTGAGCCAAAAACAATGACGAGTATCCCCTTCCTTCATATCTTTGATTATGTCAATAAAACACTCGAAAACTTTTGAAGAGCTCCCGTAGATGACGAAATGATAACCCCCTCCCCTTAGGTCCACAGACCTGATGTTTTATTTTAGTAATTAATCGATAGGTAATTTTCAATTTACCGATTTCAGAATCGTCAAGCTTGCTCTCTTCGCCGCTATTTTCGGACTCTCGTCTACTCATTTTGCACCTGGTAAGTATTTTGACAGGAGATTTTCAGAAGAGTACAAATCATAATTTCAGTGAAACTGTTCAATTGGAGTTACAAGGACTTTGGAAATGGAGCATTTTCCGATACCTCACTTACTCAACGCCAACATTTTGCCGATTTCCCAACGGAGGTAAATTCAAGAAAATTCAGAAAAAAAGAACTCTATGAAAAATTTTCAGACTGGAACCTGCCCAGACGGATGGGTACGCTTCTCCGACTCGTGCTACTGGGTCGAGCAGCACAAGCAAAGCTTTGCTGAAGCCGAGAAACGGTGCTATGAGAAAAACGCGACATTGTTCGTGGTGAACTCACAGGATGAATGGGTAAGGAAAAGGAATATTTTTTGGTGGGAGAGGAACAAAAAGACTGTGAGGGAGAGCTCCAAGAAAAACCAGACTCACATATGTTTGGAATTTGTTGCGAATGGATGTTGCGAGTTGGTAATGCATACCCAATGATCTATAGAAAGCACTAGAATGTTAAAGGGGGGAAGCTGGGGGAACAGAAAGATCACCAAATAAAAAAAAGAAACAAGAAAATGGAGGTAATAAAACATCCATGTCTTTTCATTTTCAACAAGGGTAACGTGTTAGTTATTCAGAAAGAAATGAAATTCGAATTTTTATAGGACGCCGTTCGCGAGCACTTCCCCCAAATTGGATTTACCTGGATTGGACTCGTCCGCTTCACTCATCGCGAGAGATCTGAAGACGTACCAACCTGGCAAACCGAAGGAGCAGTGAATCCAGCTAAACTGTGAGTTCGATTGGATTTGTGGGATTTTTCATTAGAAAGCGAAAGATGTCAGAAACGTCTACTTCGAATAACTCGAAATTAATTTTGGTTCGGGGCGCGGTGGTTTGATCTTTGTTGGGAGCAAACGGAAAACAAGAGCTCAACAAAGGTTTTATTGGTGGTACCATTGGGTGGCATCCTTCCGGAAATGAGATTTCTAGAAGTTCAGAACGGAAAAGATCATACATAACGCTCTATACTTCCTGTGAATGTCTATGGTTTTCTTTTTCAGCAACTGGCTCATCCGCCCATACAAACCAGTTTCCAACGGATGGTCGATTCTCGCCAACTGTGCCGCTCACTACAGTACCGCTCTCAACTGGGAAGCTTCTGCCTACACCTACTACCAGCCATGTTCGTTCAAGCATTTCTCGATCTGCGAGAGAAACAGCACCATCCTCGATTTCTTGAACAGGAAGTTCGACTTCCAGTCTTAAGCTATTCTTCTCAAATGTTTTTCAATGATATGAATAATTTTAAAACTAATCAACGCTTTTGAATCTCAATTATTTTAACTTTGCCATATTTAGTAAAGTATGTTAATTGAAAGATTATAAAATGAAACTTAAAGATGTAACCTATAAATACACGAAAAATAGAAACAAGACGAGGAAAAGTTTGAGGATGAATGATTCAGAGAGAAATATTGATGAGATATGAAAGTTTAATGATAAGAGAGGGTGTCATACCAAAAGCATACATACATGCGGTTTCCGTGCATATTAATGACTGTTTTTCTTGTTTCATTTCATTTCCTAGGAAATTCCTATATTAACAGAATGCTCTAGGACTCGCACTGACACGAATCTTCAAGAAGATGTGTAGGATAGATGGCCGTGCTCAATACAAAAATATGAGTGAAGACTACATCTTAGGTTTCCAACCGTTGGCACACGGCAGCACTACTGTCAGAGCTATACGAAAGACAATTTCAGTCTGAACAAGGAGTCTTTCTAACAACATTTTTTGAACTCTCAGGACAGAGACTACTCACATTAATCAGATTTTTACTCTTTTTCAGACAGACACCAGTCTGCGAAATGATGGATTAGAGTTGGCTCCCTAGAAAGAAAAACTACGGAAAAATAAGGTTTCTCAGATCGAAAAGACAAGTAAAACAGTAAATCTGTGAGCTAGGCATTGTCTGAGCAACAGGTGTACAATAGAACCGTCTCAACCTCTATACAATCTGAGTGGGCCGTAAACACAGTAGTTGCGCAAAGAAGTTACTATTGGGGAACAGCTGTGCATTGTATTGTTCTAGTTCATTTGGGCATTATTTTACAGAACGATTGAATTCAGTTTAAATTCACCAGACGCAAATGTCAATAAATTAAAGTGAATGTTATTCTTGTTAGCGATGAACATTGCAGCCGAGAGTTTATTTAAAGTTGCATCGTCGGTCTAAACTGTTTTTTTTTTGACTGAATGCATGGACCTTTGCTACCGTATCTCGAAATTATTTTACCCTGACATAACTTTGAATTCTTTTTTACTTTAAAAGGAAATTCGGCTGATATAAGTATCCGTAGGAAACGGATAAAAGAGAACATTGGTTTTGAGATAAAAATAAATTTCGAGATACGGTACCAAAGGCGCATGTATACATTCAAAAAGCAAAAATCAATGTTTTAGCTGGTGGACCAGCGATACGTCATTAAGATAAATTTTGGATCACAAGGTTCATCGCCGCAGTTGTCAAAATAAAAATTGAATAGAGCAATCCCTATTCAATTTTTCAAAAGCCTCCGTATTTGTTTTTCTTACATTTAGTTGCTCAAAAAAATTTCTAGTAATTTTTTAAAAGGATTTTCAGTTCAAATTTGCAGAAAATATCGTTTTGAAAAAAAAATGTTTTTCTGACTTTTCGAGTAGATACTCAGAGAAAGAGGGCGGTGAAGTCTATTTCCGAACTCATTTCCGGACCCGACGTGAGATAATATTCTTCTGATGGTCGTCATCAAAATCGATAGTACAAAATATTTTTGTTTTTTTTTGGGATTTTCTAAACAGAGTACGATTCCTAAATTAAAACATTTTCTGACAAATGTGTTCTGAAATTATTTGCTGTCATGTTTTTTGTCGGTTCTAGGAATCTCATCAATCCTTGAAGTTTATCAAACCATAATATAATTTTTGGATTTCCTTTTCTCAGAGTTCATTTGCACTATTCCTACTAAATCGCAAGACTGGATGTACTTTTTCTTTTCTCCCACTCTGAAAAATAATCCTTTTGTTGACTTCTGGAACGTTTTTATAGTTGTATAGTTGTGACACCTTAATGCACTATTAAATACAAAAACATATTTTTCATCCGGGAAAAAAAGAATTTCGGAAAAATAATATTAATGCAGAAACGAGCCGAAGGGGTCGGTACAGTAAAACGATTTTAATTCAATGTGATTTGTAGTACGGTTTTTGGGAAGGTGGGGGTAACTCGTTCAAAAATATTATGAAAAATGGAAGAACACGAAATGATGTACAAACTATATGAAGTTTGAAAATTTAGGAAAAAAAGGAACGTTGAGAGGAATGGATGGAGGATAAGTGTAGATCAGCGGTTTTAAAAAAAGGTGAAGAAAAAAAGATGGTGTTCAGATGAGATGATGAAGAAGAATAAAGAGTATTCTGGAAGCTCATCAGTTTCCATAATTCCTGGGCGCCAAATAATCCATAACCAAATTGCATTAGACTATTGTCTCCTTGTTTTCTGTCACGTGGGAGTTGCCAAAAAAAGCGGTGATAATACCTTCGGAAACGAATAGTCCGCATGAGAGAAGTGAGAAAATCTGGAAGAAAAACAGATGCATTTTGGTTTTTTCAAAAAACAATATGTCTTACTCCAGCCAAAGCCCATCCGTTTATTGCACATTGTGAGCTCATATCCGACATACTGTATGAAATGAAATACTCGTCAAGCCACGGGCATGTGGAATAATGCATTTCCAATCCAAAAACAAACAGCGTGAATGGAACAGCCCCAAAGGAATAGCACATGTTCTGAAAAAAACTTTAACGATTTTTAAAACATTAGCAATATTTTATTAATTGACAAATTTTCAATATCTCCCACAGTAACCGAGATAATTGTGCTCAAAGTTGGCTTATAGGGCGGATTTCAATAAAACGAAATATACGGAAATTATATTTTTCTACGACAAACGCAAGTTTTTTTTCCCAAATTCGAAGAACCCAAAAGGATTGGTTTAATAATGTATAAAATTCAATAATGCCTTTAAATAACTCAGTTTTCTCAAAATCTTAAAGGAGGCGAGACAGCAAAAAATTTGGGGGACAGTTTGGGGGACGAAATCGCACCGCGCTTATGTAGGCCATCGGTCGGCACCCGTGTTTGCGCCTCCGTAGCTCAGCCGGTAGCGGCGCTGTACCCCTGAGCCGCCTGTCATGAGTTCAACTCCTCGTGGGGGTTCTTTATGCAAAATATCAGGAAAACTTTTTTTTTTTATGTCTGGCCTCCTTTAATAAAAAATTTACGAGACTTGGAAAAAATTGGCGATTTCACAAATTTACATCAAATCGCAATTAGAGAGTTATTCTGAAAACTAGGACAATAGAATAATATTTCAAAAACCTAATTTCATTCATTGTTCAGTTTTACTTATGTATTTTGATTTCTGTTTTTTTGAGGAATTGTAATTTCATCTTAATACTGGAAAAAAACTATATTTTGTCTGATAATTGCATTTGCAGTTATCAGACACTATTTCCAGGTTTTTTGGATTATCCGATTCAATAAAAGTAGAACAAGCATCTAATTGAACATTGTTCTCTCGTTTTTGTCAATCTCAACACAAAAATTAATATTCGGAAACCCCTCAAAATTTTTTCACATCTCTCAGAAACCTGAACCGACTCATTTGCGTTCCCATATTTCTTTCCCATGTTCCACATTTTCAACAAGCAAAAGCCCATGTGTCCTTTTTCTTTTCTCCTGCTTTGCATGTCAAACAAAGCCAATTTATTCCCCCTAATTACAGCTCAGAAAACAAGGAACCGACGACATTCTCTTTCTCTCTCACACTTGCTCGCTATTCGTTAGAAATAGGGACGCTGTGCGTGTGTACGTGGGCACCAAATGCCAATTAGTGAGGGGCGGGGGGGGGGGGGGGGGGGGGGTAACCTAACCGTGATTCTGGAGATGGAGATTCCACATAAATGCAGAAGTTGAAGGAAGAATGTGGAGAATAGCAAGAACACAGTGATGCAAGCCGATAGATATTGACCGCTTAGGCGGAGGTAGACAAACGTTTCCGGGAGCTCATCATTCGACGAATCGTATGTCCATTTGTCAGCCGTTAACATCAAATCCTATAACTATTATTTTTGTCTTTTTTGATTATTATAAGCCAAATGAACAAAACAGTGAAAAACAAAGACAAATAATACCTGGTAACGCCCATCTTTTTGTACTTGATATTTCCCGAATCCCGAGAACAGTAATATGTTAATGAGCAGGAGAAGAATCTGAAATCAAAATGTTTGGCTCTAGAGTGCTTCGGTCCCTCATTCCTGATAACCACATTTTGTGATGTTAAAAATTGAATAGAAATGTGTTCATTGAATCGGATTAGTTTTATCATAATCAAATAAATCTGCTTTATCCACTCATTGGATTTTTGATAGACACTCAATGTTGACATCATAAATTGTCACACTCACTGTGTTTGCCACCCTTATTGAAAACGTGATTTTGATAGCACTGATGTCATCGTTCCGCCGTGTTTCCACTTCTGATTCAAGAGCCTGAGCCACCAGAATCAGCCTGTTCAATGTTCCAGTTGAGACTTTGCGATCGGTGACCTAAAAACTTTTATGGGAATATTTCTGAAATTAGAACACAAACCTCCATTTTAGTTTTCGAAGACGAAGCGACTGCCGGAACGCTGCTGGATTTGCACGCGGTCTGAAAGGAGAAAATGAAAACAGGGATGATGAAAAAAAGAGAGTGGGATGTTCAAGAAGGATTTTTGAAAAATCGTATAGATCGTCGATTTCCAAAAACAAAGCCAACCGGGGATTTAAAGAGGACATCTCGTCTTCTAAAAGTGTATATATCATTTTAGAGCCGTCCCTTTTCGTAGGCGGTGGCCCAGAAAATGGCGTGCGCCTTCGTGATTCGTACCCTCCTGTCAACGGGGGAGAACAAAAAGAAATTAACGGCGGAATAAATGGGAGCTCGTAATAATGGTCCGACGAGGGTCAATGGAAGTGGAAACTAAAAGGGAGTAGCTTCTGGTCAACAATAAATAGAAACAATTTCAGAAGAGTTTAAAAATTTGAAAAAAAAAAACTAATTTTCACTTGATATCAACAATGTGTGTTTGATATTTAAAAACACAGTTTAATTGAAACTTTGGCAAAATTTAAGGTTTGAATTCAACAACAAAAACCTGACTCTTAAGCCTAAATTATTCTACAAGAGCATCCGACCTTTGAAGTGACATAGTGGAAGCTTCCTTCAGACAACGCCAAAAACTTCATTGTGAAAATTGTATTATCTGACTAATGTAAATGCTCGGTGAACACAGAAAAAAGGGATAAACTTTTTCACTCTTTCTCTACCCTCCATGACTAATTCACAAAGTACGCGATGCTGAAAATCAAAGAAAGAGCTTTTTGTAGGAGCAAGAAAAATCATTCGACCTTTTTTAAATAAAATTCTATGTCCCAAAGCGGGGGGTCACAACTTGTCAATCCCCGTTAAGAGACCAAGTGACTGAGAAGACCATTTGCTCGTCTCGTCAAAATAGACAACAGGGTGGGCAATCCGTCCCCGGGATAGGAAAGTAAGAGGATGGGAGGAAAAGAAAGAAGCCGCATGAAAATTTACGCGATTCGCTTTTTTTCCTAAGATTTCCTTCTACTTAGCGGTCGATTATGTCAAGATAACTGAAAACTAGGTCTGAATTTAGAGAATATGTGCTGAAAAGTTATTATCATGCAAAAAAAATGGGGAAGAAAAAGTGCACGTTGAATAATTGACTTCATAAAGTTTTAATGAAAAAGCAAGGAGTTGGGAGAGGATGTGTTATAAAAAAACTTGGTAGAATTGAAAGAAAAAAAGAAGAAGCAAAAAAAAGCAAATAGACGAAGATTAATGGAAAATTGAGGAAAAAACTAGTAGAAAATTGTTGCGCAGCTCAATATTCTGAATATAAGAAGAGGGGAAAAAACTAAACTTGTCATTTTCAGCCAACAACAATGTCGTAAAAAACTGGTGGGGTTAATCAAAAAATACTGAAAAGATATGACGTTTCTGCTCAATCGGGTTTCTTTTTCCATTTTGCCCACTGTAAAACAAATAGAATCACCCTGATAAAAAAATTGAAGATATAAAAATATATTAGACGTATAAATCTGTTCTCTAAACCACGTTATAATCTTCAAATGACGGAAGAAGAAAACATATATTCAGGATATAAAATCTATTTATAATCGTTTTCCTTGGATTTCTCGGGTCTTACTCAGGATTCAAAATCGTAAAAGGGAAAAGGTGTAAATGAGTTATAATATTCTGAGTTCAGTAATCATGGACTGAAATGTTTTAATCTATTTTGCACCTGCGCCATCATATACTCTGAAAACGACTAACGCTAAACTGAAAGGAATTCGGAACCTTGTTGACTTAACAAAGCTAGAAAAAATCTTAAAGTTAAATTTTTTTCTGGAACCAAAACAGAATTACATGTCTGCAGGACCTGACTCACTTGTAGTAGAAGAAAAAAAAGAGAAAAAAGTTTTGATTAAAACCACAAGATTCACCTTGCTCACAATCTTCTCCATATTACAGTACTCCTTGTCCATTGTCACTTGCTTTTTCATCCTCATAGACAGATTTGCTAAGCACTATTGAGCTAGCCTTCCTGAAAACAAAGAATAAAATAAGGTTAATTTTCAGAACATTTTGTGAACGATAATGGAATGCGTACATAACAAGTGTAATCGCGTTTCCTTTTATTTATCAAAACAGGAAAAAATACAAAATAAATATGGGATTTCTAGAGAAAAAAACAAAGAAAGAAACGATGAATAATATGAACTAACTCCAATATGAAATCAAATGGAAATATGAAGAGGGTGAAAAGGAGAAGAAGCGCAGCTTCCGTTGGAATCACGGCCTGAGGAAAACAAAAATGTATAAAAAAACTGAATATAATAGCAGGTGGGATGGGGACAAAGTAGAAAACAGAAGAGAAGAGCATATAAACAATGCGAACCCTTCAAAGGGGATGGCTAATGAGTACACTGTTAATAATGAACAGGTACAAAGATTCTGAGAAGACGAAAAAAATTGCCATAAAAAAATTGCCTTGCCATAATCCAATACTAACAAATTATCTCAAATCACTGAATCCCCTCCACGATCTTGTGATTCGCCTGTGACGATGCATGGATTGAGGAGGGAGGCAAAAAGAAGAAGAAAAAGCCGAGAGGGAGGTGAAGCGGCATCCTATGAGCAATCCCGTGGAACACTCCAATCCAAACGGCGTATTTCATATTTTATCCGGCTTCATTCTTCCTCTCTCGATCACTCGCGACAAAACAATATACTAATACCTGGCTGTGAAGAGATTATCATAATCCTTCTCCCATCCTCGGTTGCCTTGGTGCACATATCAAATTTCTCATCCGCGTTATCAATCTTCCACGCCAATCTCATCCCACATGTTTTGAGAGTCCTGTCATATCCACAAGCCTTTTTTCCGGTCGCTTTTTGATCGATTAACATTAAGGGCTTCCGTCTCATAATGACTGGGAGAAAAAAAAACTGAAGAAGTTTCAAAAGACAATTGAGAGCAAAATGAACGAAATCTGGGTCCGAGCACGAGGACTCTGTGACTCTCGAAATGAAAACATTTGGCTGAACCGGAACTGAGCGCAGAATCCCAAATGTTTTAGCGGAGAGCAGTGGAGAGTTGTGTGTTCCAGTTGAACTACGATCATTCGTGTATACAAATCTAATAAGTAAACAGAAATATCATTTATTAGAGGGAAAAATAAGCAATTGGATTAAAATATTCGTTTATACATATATTAAAAAAAGAAAAAATATGGTTGCAAAAACTTGAATCAGTTGTCGACTTCATGGTAGTGAGCGTGGCGGCGATGATGTCTGGAAATATGAATTTCCGGTGGGATCACAATAAACTACATCATACAAACTCCAGGAACGAAAATCAAATACTTTACCTGCTGAGTCTAGAAGAGACACTATTAAGTTTTGGGATTCCTCCAACAACTCCAGATTCAATTCCGCACTCGTCGACTCCTCTAAGGATACGGAAGAATCCATCCTCTCCCCAGTCAGTGTTCCATGAGTTGGCACATGTCCAGTATGGAATTCCATCTTCGATTCCCCATCCAATAAGCTTCACGGCATGTCCTCCTCCAAGCTTTCCTCCGGTGTGCTGAAAAAATATTATTCACCTTCTTATCAGAACCATTTTGTATCCTATTCTTACCACATAGACTCCTCCGTCATAGTTCAAGAAGTCTTCGTAGACCTCGAAAGCGATCTCAAGTGGTCCATGCGTCATCAACTCCTTCTGGATGGCCTCGACATCATCTTTGACTCCGTAAGCGCTGTGTCCGTAGAATTTGTCTTCGGAATATGTCTTGTCAGTGTAGTCGGCAATACATTTCTTCTCGCACTTTGGAGTTGGGTACAAATCGTGTGGGCATGGGTCAAAGTGAGTCTTCTTGGAGTGATGCTCACATGGTGGGAATGGGTATGGCTGAAATGTCAATATTGGAAACTGACTTTCATGGAAAAATTACCTTGCATCCACTGTTGGCGGTGTAGTTGGAACCGGTGACGATTCCATCCTTCACCCAGTAACGCCAGGCAGCCAACGGATCTCCTCCGTTGCATCCGAATCCACAACTCCTGCAGCAACTGAGAAGGTCGTCAGCAGAAAGCGAGACTTGGAGTTCTCCATGAGAAGCAATGCAGATGCGGTCGGACATAGCTTCAACAGCTCCGAATGCCCAGCAGGATCCACAGCTGGATTGATCTCTGATGTTGCGGATGGATTGGCATTTTGGCCAGTTCTCACGAGAATCGAAACTCTCTGGGATGTCCAAGTCGAGGTCTTTGGTCTTGGAAAGGTGTTGCTTTCCCTGAAATTTCCTTTTTTGCCCCATTCACGTATTTTTCTTACTCGCTCTACTCTTCAGGTTGTCAGTCTGTGTCAACAACGTGACTATTTGAATATACGATTAGCGTGAATGATCACCTGATTTTTTTCTTTCTATTCAATAACTTTAATAACTTCAATCTATTTCTGTCAGGTCATAAAAACAATTGACGCTTTGAATGTGCACTTACCTTGACAGAAAGTCTGACATGGTTGACGCCCATCAATCCCCACTTGGCCTTGTCGTCGGTTTCTCCATAAACGGAGGTGAAACGTTTTTGTTTCTTGGCCTAAAAATTCAGAATTTCTGGAATACTATTGGAAAAACCGTTTACGGTCCACAAATTCTGGTTATCATTGATGTAGTCGATCAACTCATCTCCTTCAAGTTCTGCGGCGTCAGAGTCGATTTCGCGGTTGCGGTACTTGTCTGAAAACTCAAATATTCTAGAATGTTTTAGAGCACCTACAGCATTACCAAGGACAGACTCAACGTTGTCATTGCAAGCGCAATAGACGGTTGCTGCCAGGCAGCAGAGGAGAAGTAACGTCTTCTGAAATCATACTCGGATTTTGATCATCGCGAACTTTGAAAAACTTACCATTCTAGCGTCGACGGTCAGCGTGTTGCTCGCAAATTGTCGTCGCTTGCCTGATCGTCTTTATCAGTATGCTTTTATAGAACATGTTTTCGTTATCAACTTTGTTAGCCCTGTGCACCACGTCGATAAGCGGGGCATGCATTGGTCGACGTCCATCATCACCAGTGTCAGGGTACATCCTAGGACCGGTCAAGTGTCCTGTGATGGCGCGACGTGTGACACTCGGTGATAAACGTTTGAACTGTGTGGCGGGAAACCTTTTTACGATAGCAGGAATTCTGGAATGTTCTGGAACGGTTTTTTTTCCTTAGCAGGGATCTTTTTTCAAAACGTGCACATCATCATAGTCATGTGACACTAAAGAATCAGGTGTCAGTTTCGAAATTCGAACTGACAATCATCCATAAAACCTTCAAATGTGCTTAATGAAAACGACAATCAAACTGGATACCACTGAAATTGAGAAAAAGAAATTAAATGGGGCGAAAAGGAAAAAAAACTTTTTTGTTCAATAGGGGTTACTGAAATTCGTTTGTGGAAAAGATTATTGAAATCAAGAAAAAATACGAAAATCGAAAATTATGATTGTAACCTCGAGCTTTCAGAATGAAAAATAATATTTTTTAAATTGTCGTTTTGAAAAATGAATCTTGAAAAATAAGAGAAATGAATCAAAGATAACAAAAGAGATCTAGATTGAAAACTTACATTGACAAAACTTTTTGTAAACTTCCAGTTTTTTTATTAATGAAAATCTCTTTTCGATCTGTTTTTGTACTGGAAACGTGACAAAGAGGTATCTTTCCAAAATCGGTAATTAGCGGAAAAGCTGGGAACAAAAAAATTTTTTGAATGCTGGGAACTAAAAAAATTGAAAGCTGGGAACTAAAAAAAATTTTTTGAATGATCAACTGAAAAATACGCTGTTTAAAATCTGAATACGTTTTTTTTAAATTTCAGGCACCCTTTCAATATCCGTTCCAAATTAAAAACTTCCCCCAGTAAAATTTCTTTCCAATTTTTACCTCAAGAATTATTTCTCGCTGGAACTCCCTTCCCCAATCAGCCTTCTCAGTCTTTAAGAAATTGCTTCTCAAGAATCTTCTTTAAGAACTAACCTGTTTTATGTAAATCTGACCCCATTTTTAATTTTAAATTAACCATTTACTGTATATTCATTATATCAATGGCTTCGACCATTTATCAAAAAATGTATAATTAAATTGAACGGTACACTACATATTTAGTTTACACACACATTTTTTTTATGCTCCGATCAATGAAGCAAAAACCAAGACTTATTCGATTGCTCAGTTCCTACCAAACTTCAATTTGTAGACTGCAATTTGTTGGTAATGAACTTCATCCTGTTTTTCTATTCTCCCAACTTATTTTATTTTATTTTTCACGGAATACAACAATTTTCAGTTCAAGAAACCAAATGAGTTTAATTAGCGTGCACAACCAAACTTTTCTCTGTTTTTAATTGGAACTATCTTAATTGAGCGTTTCCGTTTCAGCTTGTTTAATAAATCCCGCCCCTTATACGAATAAACCTCACTTTGAAAATTTAGTACCCAACTTCAGAATCTAGCCGTACTTTTCGCTGCGTTTGGTAAGTCAATAACTGTTACAGAGTGACCGAATGATGAAAGAAAGAGCCGGAAAAATCGACCGAACCGGCAATAGTGAACCGCATAAATCATTGATAATGGCAGTGAGCTGATAGCGAATTGTTTCACACCCTCAAAACATTCATTTTGGACTTTGAAGTGTAAAATTATAAGTTAAATTATTATTTTCTGTTTTCAGTTCTACAATGGCAGTATTGCCTGAGAACAATGTGATGAGATACTGCTCACTAGTGGCTACCATCATTGGGATTGCTCTCACAGCCACATCGTTATTCACAGATCGTAGGTTTTATAAATATAATGATATAAAATCTGAGAATTTTGAAATTCAAATTGCGATTAAATCAATTTTTAATTTTGAAAAATTCCCAACTCACAGATTGGATTGACGTCGAAGTGATTAATCCAAAAGGTCACAATCTCTATTTACATCGTGGTCTGATGCAATGGGTCTGCATAAACCAAAAAGACATCAGCGATCGCCATTGTATCGCCAAATATCCGGTAATCTCCTCCTTTTATTGTGAATATCACTATTTTCCACATTTCAGCTGTACCCGGGATGGCTGAAATCAGTTTTCGCATGCATGTGCATCGGTCTGGGTACACAAAGTCTTCTTTGTATCTGTGCTATAATTTCACTGTAAGTACTGGTCAAACTGCGGTCATCTAATACCATTAAGTGTTATCTTTTTCTTTCCAGGTTCATGAAACGCGGAAAAATGTACATTTCGGTTGTGTGCACTGCTTTGTCGTTCACTAGCTTTCTTCTGATCACGATATCAATTGGGATCTTTAGCGGACAAGCGAAACCTGTATATTTTGGTAAGTTGAGGTCCCTGGTTCATCTTATGTTCTTTCAACAAGATTCTTTCAACAAGATTACCTGAGATCTTTTGGAAGAGATGTGTGAATTATTTTTCTGGATTTCTCCCTCTAAGCGATCGCAAATATTTTTCTCATATTTTTCACAAATCGTAAGCGATCAAAAAGAGTCGCCGACCGGTAGGTCATGAGCAATTGTTTTTCAAACGCTAGTTGATCACAGATCGCAATAGACTCTTCCGCAAATAAATTTCAGAAATATAACAAACGTGTTTCTTACCTATCTAGAAGAAAACAGTTGTTTGTTTTATTGCAGAGAGATGGCAGTTGTGAAATGTGTTTATTTGTTTACCTGGGATTACACGAAAAAAGTTTACACACTTTTTTTTACTGGTAGACCAAAAAGTTTTCGATTGACGTAATTCTTTAATAATTGTTATATGTTTAGTAAACATTTTATTGAAACAAAGAAGGAAAAGAGCCACTTGAGACAAAACAGGAGTGCCCTCAAATCTTCATGCTTTGCTGCTAAAATTTGCTAAAATTGGAAATCATATTTTTAATTTTTAGAAACCTACGTATACAAGGGTCTTACCGTATTCTGCCACCTCGGATGGTCCTACTGGCTCAGCGTGGGTGTAATCATCATCTCAATCCTATGCACATCACTTGAGACCGTCCAAATCTTCCTCAACAGCAATATGGGATACACTTCATCCACCCTTCCTCCAGAAGCAATGGCCACTTGGAAATACACAATGTAAATAGAATTGTGCGCGACGAAGTTCATGCAACTTACTCATCTTTTTCCTAATTTTTTTCCTTCGTGACAGACATTTCTTGTGTCATTCTATCAGATTTTTTTCCTTCATTTCCCTATTTCCATTTTCCTCTATTTGTATCAATCTTTCTATGCATCACGATCTTCTCTTAGTAACGACTTGATGGAGTCAACGTTTTTCATTGTGTTTGTGGAGTTCTTATTTCTTTGAAGCGGCAAAAAAGGCGAATGAGATGATTCAGCATTTTCTTGAAAGTGAATAAATCAACATTGATTCAGTGAACTATAATACATATATATTTTTGTATACAAAGTCATGGGAGAGCAAACTATCGGAAAACTGTACTGTGAGGGATTTTTTCTTCGCCGCGAAGAGCAGTCCATCACCGTCTCATGATTTCACAGAAAGTAAACAAGGAGGCGGACATCTTGGAAAAGAAGAACTGTATTCAAATATAAGGATCGAAAAGAAACTATGAGCAGTTTAGTCTTTCTGGAAAAGTCGGAACAGTTGCTTTCTCTGGAAATGGTCGTTTTTTTGTTTTATTTTTTCTTAAGTTTGGTTTCTGTTTGCAATATCCGTGCAACTCAGTAAAAACTTTTATCGAACAAAGTGAAAGGTTCTCATCATGTGGGTTGGTCCTTCCCCTTAGATGAACAAATTAGGTTAACCAGTTCTTTTAGTTTTTTAGTTTGACGTGAAACAAAAAAGTTTCAAACCACAAACTTCCCTGATCACAAAAAACTACCCATCTGAAATTTACTAAGTAAAAATGAAGTAAGTATTTTATAATATCTTCTTACCGTATTTTCTTACTCTTTGTATAGCCTCAGAAAGATTTCACAGAGAGATTTAATTTTTCAGACAAAATATGCATCACCATCATCATCACGCACCATTCGCCATTGCTGGCTTACTAATAATTGTAACTGTTCTGACTGGAGTGGCAACATTCACAAATTGTTAGCACTACATTCACAGTTCACTTATAATTTTGAAAATTTCAGATTGGGGAGTTGCAAAAACCGGAAATCTATCAGGAAACATGGGAATTTACCATTGGGGAGCAGCAAATGCCAACAGACTTTTTCAAAGAAGCCCAGGATGGTTGCAATGTGTTGTTGTATGTCAATTGATGGCATTCTCTTTCGAACTCCTCTTCTGTCTATTGGTCATTCCGGCAATGTAAGTTATAGGTGTTTAACTTTACGTTTTTAATCCTAAATTTTCAGCCTATTCCGACGAATGATGCCTGTACATGCGGCATGTACTCTACTCTCCCTGATTATTTTCCTTCTCCTTCTGATATCCATCATTGTTTTTGGAGCCGGCATCAACGGCTATACGTTGAACGGAATTATTCCATTGAAGGTTAGAATGTAAGAATCAACTTCAAAATCGAACAGGCCACTTACAGGTCGGATGGTCCTGGGGTATTTCACTCGCTGCTACGATCCTAGCACTAGTGATGTTCTTGGTGTCTGCAAGTTCAACAGGATATGGAGTCTATTATCGATAAATTAATCGTTTTTTTGTGTTAAAATTATATTTGGAAAATGACAAAATTGGAATAAAAATGACAAACTCTTGGATTTTTTCACATCTGATATAAATAATAACCCGAAAAGGTTAAGGCGAATCTTTTGTTTTGAAGAACATCTCTAGATATATTTATAATCCTATATTCAGTTTTTAGATTATATCTCTATTTTCAGTTTTGTTCCTACTTGTAACGGGCCTTTCTCAACTTTTTAGAGCTCGACCCGGCGGTCTCGACGGTTGATAGAACTTAAAAAAATATGATTTTCATAGCAAGTAAATTATTTTCTTGATATCATCAAAACTTTCTGAAGCAATAAAAATTAGGACAGAAAAAAAACACTTAAACTAGGAAAAAATTATGCTAACAGGACCGAGTCATGGCAGGCTGAGCCTTCATTTTACAGGTATGGGTCTTTTCATAACTTGACATTCCCAAACCGGTTGTAATACAAAAAAATGGTCGCAATTAATTATTCTTCGGTCACAATCTGCGGATTTCGATGGGTCCAAACTACATTTTCTTGTTGATGACTCATTTTCGTGAAACACGTTTTCACTCGAACAGACAGCCGGTGTTTTTTTTTGGGTGACGAATTCTCACATCAATACTTCATAAATCTCTCAACAAATTCAAAAAAGCACGATTTCACAAGTTTTTCATACGACTGTTGATGCTTTATCCATTGATTTCTTGCCCTCTGACTCATCAACTTCTTTTGTTTTCTTCGTATTTTGCCAGTGATGAGCAGCTGCCCTCGGAGAAGATCTCACCATGTTACACTGTGGACCCTCATAAAAAGAACATTGAAAACACTGGCGGGCAGATCCTCTCAGAGACGCGATTCGTCTTCTGGGCCAACCTTCTTCTCTTCCAACATTCTTCCTCATTCAATGTAATTGTCAGAGACCGCCAGTTATCTCACACTGATGAAGCTCTGTTTTGTGACTTTTTGTTTTTTTTTCTCATTGAATATCTATCTTAATTTTTAGATATGCGTTCTCTCGTGATCATTGTTGCTCTTTTTGGAGTGGCCGCCTCCATTGAGATGTTCGGTCGCGATCAGTCTTCTGCTGTAAGTTTTGAAGATATCACTTACTCCAAAATAATTAAATTTGTTCAGGTACGTGGAAAATTGATTTGCGATCAACGACCGGCTGCTGGAGTCTTGGTGAAGCTCTGGGACAAAGATACCTGTATGTTAAGCTTTTAAAATAATGAAACTATGAAAACTAACTTGCAGTGGACTCTGATGATCTCTTGGACTCCGGAACTACTGACGCCAACGGAGACTTCCAACTCGGAGGATGGACTAAAGAATACACCCCAATTGATGTTAAGCTTAACATCTACCACGACTGCAACGACGGAATCAAGCCATGCCAGAGAAAGTTCGGAATCAAGATTCCAGACTCTTACACTTCGTCCGGAAAGGTTCCAAGAAAGGTTTACGACGCTGGAGTCATTCAACTTGCCGGTTCCTATCCAGGAGAGAGCCGTGACTGCATTCACTAAATGGACTTGTTTAATGAACTGTAATACATCGTAACCTCCCTTCATTTAAAAATTTTCTTGAATACTGTTCACTTTCTTTCATAAAAATTATTCAAAACAAAATAACCCTTACGCTATTACAGAAATCCGGCCACCCACCAGTACAAAGTAAAGAAGTTTTTGTAATTGTTTTCGATTTTTTTTTTGAATGAAGTATTTTTATTCCGAGTTTGGTGTCAGATTGTTAATAGAAGACGCATAGAGCTTACAAAAGTACCAAAAAGCTATTGGTGGTGAGCTATAGGCGGTAACAGTCAGATGAGAAAAGGTCTATGAAAAAGTAGGCGGTCAAGGCCGTTTGTCCCTTCAAGTCTTTGAACTTGATCGTCTACTACCCTTTAACAATTGTTTCATTTCTTGAAAGCTTTTTCAACAAGACATCCGCTTTATTATATTTTGAAGTTTTCAAAAATTTAAATTTTTCCTAGAATATACTTTAAAAGCGTACAGACACGCGAAATGTCTTTGCAACCAGTCACGTTATAGCTGATCTAAAGACAAAATTTCAAAAGGAGAGAGCTTCATTGTAACATTCTAATTGAGAAATCACAGTTACAAATTTACAAAAATTATCTATATGTGTATAAGAAAATAGATTCCAAATAGTTTTTTTTTTTCAGAGAATGTGTGGAAATGACAAAGTTTAGTTGAAGAGTAATTGATTAAAGTATCTGGAGCAGTGAAGTAATCCAGTCCGGCACATTTCAGTAGTTCTAACAACCGACATTCGATCAGCTCTTTCGAAATTTGAACGGACCAATTCATAATATTGTCCGTCAGAAAGCACAATGGAGTGAAGCATAAGACATTTCATACGGAGCACATCAATGAACTTGCTGAAATTGGGATCCTGTGTGAAAACAAATAATTGTTAATTGTACCTCGACTTGTCAGAGAATCTAAGAGTCTCATCATCCCATCTGACCTCCAGGCGAGTCAATCTTGGACAATTCTGAGCAATGCAATCGATGAATTGATCTACGTGGATTTTTGCAACCACTTTTGGGCAGCAGTCTTCGGCAATTCCCATCACCATAACTCTGAAAAATTCCATTCAGTTCCGTTCTCCATGATTTACGTTTTGTACCTAATATTTCTCAATTGAGGGATCATGTTCATCCAGAAATATTCGAGCAACTTGTGTTGTCCTCCGAGACACAGTCCATGAAATTGATGGCCATGTCTTTTGATCATGTCAACCAGCGCTTGCTCGTTCAACGAGTCACATGTGTCCATGTTCAAGAATTGAAGGCTTCCCATCGCATTAGAGTTCTGCCATGCCTCGAGAACCTGGTCGGTCATATTTTCCAACCAGCTGGCATCCAACCAACGGAGATGAGGGAGACGTGTGAGGATTGAGATGAGAGCTTCAGAGTTAAGCTCAGTTCCCTTGATGTCCAACTCCTCGATGCGAGTCTTCTCCCAGTCGACCATTTTCACAATGTTGTTGTCGAGTTCTAGAAAAAATGTGGGGTTTTACGATTTCTTATATTGTGAAACATACTGGTGTGAGCCAGGAAGAGAGTCTTGAGTTTTCTGCATCTCTGGAGTACTAATTTCAGGCAGGATCCAGTCACTTTTGGGCAATAATTGACGCAAAGACATTCCAGATGAGCACAATTGGAAGAGATCGCGTCCACATGTTCATCAGTGATGAATGGAACACCCCACAAGTTCACAACTCTCAAGTTTGGAAGAAACTGTTTGAGTTTGAAGACGTTCACAGTCTCGTAGACTTCTTCTTCTTCGTCCTCAACTTTTTCGTAGGTTCCTAGAAAGTTGTTTGTGTTTGCGACTTTGTGATTGCTGAATTACAGCACCTGTCCATACAAAAGCGCATTTTTTTGTTCATTTTTCGGCTATTTTGGCCATTTTCAAATGTCTGGAGGTCGGTTGTTACATTTCGATCACTTTGAAAAGTTTGAAAGGTGTAAAACAGACCTTTGCGTTTACATAATTTTCCGAAAATTCTTTGTTTTGGACAACTTTTTTTCACAATTTCAGTACAAATCCGTGTAAAAAAAGGTATTTCTCAGAAATCGGAAATTAGCTGAAAAACTGAAAACTTTCATGAAATTGTATATGTTTTTCACTTTCCAAGTTTTTCAAAATGATTTGAAACTTGACAGCCAAGCTAACCTCTCGAAAATGGTCAAAATGGCCGGAATTAAACCGAAATTTTGTTTTTTTATATTTTTGATCGGTACTATATGTTTAATATATAGAAGAAACCCAAAAAAAAAAGAATTGCCCTGAACCAGGATCGAACTGGTGACCTTTAGATCTTCAGTCTAACGCTCTCCCAACTGAGCTATCAAGGCAGATACTCCTATACGTCTTTCACTAGTATACATACTGCCGACAACAACATTTTTTCTCTCTATCTCTCCCTCCACACATTTCCTCTTTTTCTTTCCTTCTTCCATCCCCACATTTTTTCCTGCTTGTTTTCAAAGCGATGCGTGAAGAAGAGAAAGAAAAAAGAAACGCAGAAAAAAAGACGCTCACCAATGATATGGAGCGTTTCGACGGATGAAATAAAAGTGTACACTTTTCTGAGGAATCCCTCCAGAAAAATGTTCTCCGAGAGGCAGAGAGTCAGAGATTTCAGGCGAGATGGAAAACTTTGAAGATCGGTGAAATCGTGGAGCTGCATGGCAGTGGAGAAATCTGAAAGGACCGAAAGATACAAAAAAGAGATCTAAAACTAGTCACCCAAAGTCAGATATTGAAGTTTCGGAGCCTTGTTGGCCAACTCATAGAGCACATTGGGAGTGATAAGATCTGTGGCGAGCTCAACGATTCTGAGCTCAGAAAATCGAGTTCCAATTAGTTGAATGAAGAAATCAATGCACTGTGGATTGACCTGAAAATCGCTCAGAATTGGAAAAGTTTCACAGAGACGATATACCTGTATTCCTCCATAATTCGGTCTAAATGACACAAACTTCCAAAGTCCCGGATTTTGAGAAATCACTCTCCATCTTTTGCATACAAGGCCGACTTGATTGATCTAAATCAAAAGTTTATAAGATAAATGGTGTTGTGAAATTGCCGTGTCTCTTTTAATAGAGGCCCAACTAGACAGTCAAATTTAAACTGATAAATTATATAACATAGTATCGCCAATATTTTATCGGTTGACAAATTTTCGATATTCTCCACAGAAATCGAGATAACTGAGGTCAAAGTTGACGGTTTGGATGTACTTCTATGAGTGGAAATACAGTATAATAATCGAAATTTTTTTGAAAAATTAGTAATACCTGTTTTGGTGACAAATACTGGAAGATGTCTCGTAGCACTTTGTCTGGGAGTTTTTCGATGGTCTGAAAAATTGATAGTAATTTTTAAAAATTCAGTTCCAAAAAATCTCTTGATCTCTAGATTCTAGCAACCCATACATATTGGTTTCTCTCATGATAATACTGCTGATTACTGTCAGTGAAAAAATCCTGGACGTCTGCATCCATATCATCATAAGCCGCGTCATTATTGACGTCGTGCATTGTGACCCGACGGGTCATATCGTATATTGCCGTCATTTTTGGATATACTCTGAAGTTTTTACGATATGATTTTAGATTGTGAGAATGAAAGAAATTCGTGAGAATGAAATTAATTCTCAGGTAAAAAAACAAATTGATTGGGCTTTATAATGGCTGGCTTGACAAACATAACCACGTTCAAAGACCCAAATTATCAGAAGTGATAGCAAAAAGAAAAACGGAGATGAAAGCAAAAGAAAGAAAAACGAAGTCTCGGTATATAATTGTGTGCTTCTTCTTTTCTTCTTTCTCACTCTCTTGCTCTGTTTCGTTTCTGTGTGTACGTGTGTGTGTATATCTGTGTGTGGAAGGTGCCACGGAAGAGATACTTTTTGCCTGTGGCCCTACGGCATCGCCGCAGATCACATGCGGCAAATATGCTGTCATTTTGCGAAAAATGCGATCAACGTCAGCTGCCGCCTACTGAGATATTGGGGCCCCAACCCGAGAATTCCGCTGTTATATTTGTGTGTGTTTCTGAGCTCATGAGTAAAACAAGACGATGATGTGTTTGAAAATATCATGAATTTTGTGAACAGGGACTGGCTTCTGTTCAGAAGTTCTCCGACCATATTCCAAAAAAAGAATGAAAATCAGGAAGAGGAGTTTAATTGAAATTCCAAATTTTACTATTATTAGAAAGTATGAAAATAGATCTTGTCAAATTTTAAGGCATATTTAACCCACTCCTATTGAGCTTCATAATATCTAAAAGATGCTTTCGTAAAACATCTAATAGAAGGGCCCTGATAGCTCCAGTTGCTTCCGTTTTGCACAACTTTATTCAGGTTTTTGTTTAAGCCATCACAGAGGGGTCAACTAACGAAACACTGACTAAAATATTAAAAACAATATGTTACTGAAAACTCACGACAACCATTGTTAGAAAATTTTCCACATAAATTCCAGTTTCTTCCAATTTTTTGCATTTACAAGTTGAATGTGACTAACTTCATAGAATTTTAAACTGAAACCATAACCAAGGCAGACGTCAGAATTATTTTTCAACCTGATCTCAATCCTTTAAAAACTCACTCTATTCCTTCGAGTCCGATTGCTGCTACTACTCTCACCACGTTCTACATGAAATGCGTGGTTAGCGCAAAAAAGTTGAGAGTCTCTCATTAGTTAGTTAGGAATAGTTGTGAAGGCCAGAAAGAAAACTGCTCAATTAAACCTTCCGGAAAGCCAGAAGGCGATTTTACAGCGAATAGCAGTCGTGAAAGACGAAAAGAAACGCAAGACAGCAAAAAAAAATGGTTGGATAGATGAGAAATTGCGAAGGACTTCTTTTTTTGCGTTCTTAGTGAGCAGATGTTTTAAAAGCTAAATGAATGTGGTTTTTTGGTTCGGGAAAAGAATTTGACGACGGGTACGGAACGAGTTGAGATTTTTCATTAGATTTCATTTTCGAAGTTTCTCGGAGCCACGAAAACGTTTTTAGTTGTAAACTAATAGAAACTAATGTACGTAATTATCTTGGGAGACAAAAAGATATGAAAAACAAACACACCGGCATTCGCGACAGGACAAGTGCCAGATTGATTTTGGAGAGGGCTCGAAGCTTGTTTAGGATCCGTGTTTTCTTCACTCTCCATTCTTCTGTGTCTCGGAAATGTTTCTTTTTGGCAAGCCATGTGTTGGATGATGTGGATGCGTGGCCGTCATTCTGAAATTACAGACTTTATCATATCATTCAGTTTTTTGTGGGAATAACACTTTACTAAAAATCTTCGATATCCCAGAAAAATTTTTTGGATCGATTTAACTCAATATAAAAATAAAAAACGGTAATTTACTATCAAATTGAAATAGTGGTTTTTTTTTTCGAAAAAAAACGTGTCAGTTTTTATTTCCATAATATCATACTTGTAATCCGGGCCTTTGCCGAGCAAAAGGAACAAAAAAAGCTGGCCCCGCTCGGGCCTGCCGGGCCCTGCGAGAAAAGCCGTTTTATGATTTGAAACTTTGTTCATAGATAAGATATAGTATTCCAAATAATACCGTTTTGTAGTACTCGTGAAGCTCTATCATATCCAATTCAGTTGGTTTAAAAATATCAATTCTGAAAGAAATTATGGCAGGGCCCGCGAAGGCCCGGAAAAGGCCCGGATTACAAGTATGCATAATATTTATTTTTAAAAAATCATGATTCATTTTCTTCCCTTTCGCTCACGTTCTTATTCTCCAAGTTTCCATAATAAACATTTGCAGTCAATAAACGAACTTTCCTGTTCATGCCACTTTAGATGCTCCCCTGATGAATATAGACTCTTTTTTGAGTAGGATTTTTCCGACAAAATCAAGCTAGTCAGCGCCCAAAAATTTTCCTTAATAGGATTTTTTGCCGCTGGCTCGGCGCCCTTTCTCATTTTCTTTTTTCCACGCAAAAATTAGCATAAGTCCGACTTGAAAAAAAACCGCGCATAATGAGAAGAAAAAGAATATCGGCCAAAAATAGAGTCAGCAAAACTATAGAAAAAGGAAATCTTACGTCTTTAGTGTCTCCTTTTGATCGAAAAAGATCCAACATCGATAAGTTATTGACCCGTTAGAACTACACAACTGAAAGAGGTCAAAATGTTAGTCGAACGATAACGTAAAAAATTGAGGATGATCAAATAGAAAAGGTGGAAATCTCAAGTGTATTATAGAGGAATAGAAAAAAAGAGAGGGAAAATTGGCGCGGGAAATTTACAAAAAATGCTGGTGCGTCAGGTAGGTTGAATTGAGAGAAAAAAAGGATGGCCTGGGAAAATTGGTGCAATTGTTTGGATATGAGAGTTTTAATTGTACCGGTGATTTGCTCCAGTCTCTGGTATCACGATTTGTCATTGCCGGCGCGAATCTTTTCGGTTGAGAAATTGATATCAAGAAGCAGGAAATTGAAGAAATTGAAGACCCGAGTAGGTGTAATGATTGCGGCGATAAATGATGGAAGCGTGTGCGTGTGTGTGGTCATTATTACACGTGAACCTTCTTTTCAAACAAAAATTAGAAAAATTGAAACGAAATGAAATAGGGTACTACGTCGTGAAAAAAAACTAACGTGGTTTTTTTTCTCCTGACGCAGGAAAAATTTTAAAGTACATACATACATCGTTTGTGCAATTGTGATATCCTGTCGAGGAGGTTCTCCCCCCTATCTCTATTGCACAATTCGAGGCCAGTTGGTCACTCTCCAACACTGCTCGGATGTCGGTGTTACCGCGAAGTGACAAGTCGCGGCGAACAGAAACACTCAGCACTTCTTTTTGTCTCATTGACTTCCACAGGGACAAGTTCGACGAGAGAGCCCTCTTCTATCTTCAATCTCCCTATTTTTTTCATTATTTCGTGCCTTCATGGTTCGTCAGTCAGACCAGAAGGTAGTAAAGTTTGGAAGCGAGTAGCCAAGTGGAACAGAACAAAGCAAGAAGAAAAGCAAAAAAAATTTGGAATACCTCGTAAAAGTATATTGCTGAATGATGGTGCCGGCCACTGCTCGATGTTTTCCGGCGGAGAAAAACGCGTCCGTCAGGTATTTCGAGATATGACTTTTGGAGTGATGTCATCGACGATCCCAGAAGTGTGTATGTACTGAAATAATGAATGTACAACTGGAACTTGTAGCTCAAAATGTGAAATATTATCGTTGTCTGAGAAAAAAAAACGGTTGAGAGTGAACGACTCGTTTAATAAAAACGCAGAATTGAACTGCCGATTTTCAGCCGATTTTCAATAGCATTCTCCTATTTTCTTTGTTTTTCGACAATTTTCGTCATTTTCTTAATAATTTTCATCGTTTCAAATTTTTTTTCGGCAAATAATTCGAAGGGTACAATAATTCGGGGGTGCAAAGGGGTACAACGTAATTTAGAGGTAGAAAACCAACAATTCGGGGGTACAAACTAAGCCCTTTTCCCGGTATTTTGTACCCCCGAATTGAAGATTTTGTACTCCTAAATTGCTTTGTGCCCCTTTGTACCCCCGAATTGTTGTACCCTCCGAATTATATGCCTTTTTTCCTAATTACATCGAAAGAAATTCCTTAAGAAATTGGAATAATAAATCGTCGAAAAATTGAAAAAAAATCCGTTGAAAAATAAAAAAAAAACAGAGATATACTTTTTTAAATATCCTCATAGGATACCGTAATACGCTTTTGCGTCTTTAAGATAATTTCAACTGGATACCCTCATTTATTTTTTTTCTCAGAAAATGATACGCCGGAATTTGAGCTTGGGGTCAATATGCATAATTCAGATATTTTTTGTCTGGATTTTTACAAAAATCGAGAATCCCAAAAAACGTTTTTCTCTACCGAGCATTTTGTAGCTTTCTTTGAAGACCCGAAATTTTCCAATCACTCTAAGCAGAACAACACTAACATTGAAATCCTTGATTTACTCTTCAAACACGCGTGGAAAATTCATTTCTTAGAATATACAAAACAGAAAAAAAACTAAAAAGACCAATAAAAATAAATGGTAAAATAAAAGACCCTACCTCCGATACTTTTTATCAAGAGGATTCGAGCTCAACAGCTCACCCTGCTCGAGCCTCCGTCTCAGCAATGCCGATTGTGCGACTTCTGTAATCAAACAGTTCAAAGTATAAACTTTATTTTGAAAGGAACCCACCAAACTCAATTGCTTCCTTATCTAGTGGCATAATGAAGAAAATATAAAACAGTCAATGATATATGTTTTATCTGGGTTCAAATGGAACTGCTGATGAAAATTGAAGTGCTTTGGCTGTGGGATGTTTGATTAATTGATTTGCGCGCATCAAATCAAACACCCCCTCTCGAAATCTAGCTGACATGTTTATCCGGCGGAATATAAAAAAGTAGGAAGATCAAGTATGAGGTTCAAAAAAGGATCCCTTTCTTCAGAACACAACTGTGCGAGTCGATGTGCAGATGAAGGCTACTGGAGAAGGAAATGAAATTGGACGATTCATAAAAACGAGGCACAAGTCATTCATTACTCAAGAAGATTTTGGGCTCCCAGCTTTTATTTCATCAACACCCCGTGCACTTTTTTCGTATTCTTTAGAACTCTACTTCTCCTTTTCTTTCACTTCGTCATCGTTCTTTTTTTATCCATTAGTGAATGACTAGATGCAGCCGTTCTTTTTTTTTTTTTTGCTTCTCATTCAATTTGAAACTCTTCGTCGGTGGCGCGGTGTCGGCGTCGTCGGCAATGTCGGAGGCATTCGAAATGGGCGTCGCACAGGCGCAGGGGCTCTAAAAACTCTCTTTTTCGCTGCTTCTGATGTGCTGCCTAAATTGAGTTGGAATTAGAAACCGCCGCCATTCGGTATCCTTTTTCAGAGGACATTAAGACTTCTTTCTCTTGAGACGCGAAGGTCCCACTCTATTCTATTTTGCATTGGCGGATACTTTCCATAATTTATTTCGACTTTTTCGTTTCTGTCTCCATGCGGCTGTCTTGATGATCGAGATTGGCGTTTGCAATTTGTGCATTTTCGAATTGACTCCAAGAAGACATAATTCAAAAAACCAGAAAGCCACATAAATTTCCTTTCCAAGCAAAACGCACTTAACTACTCTGTTTTATGTTTTACGTGCTATCGGAAAATTTCTTTTTTCGTGTTGTTGTTTTTTTCTTCTTCTGGACATAGCAACCGTATTCAAATACTCCGACGCGCAAGCTCACCCGATGTCATTTTTTGTTGGGATTTGAAAGTATACTTCTCTTCAAGTCCTTTGTTTTTCAGACCTATCATCATTAACTCGTTTCCAAGATCCGCATGGATACAAACTCATATTACATCTTTCACATCATTTTCTTCTCTATCTTACAAAATAAATCTCAATTCCCTTTATTTGGTATTTGATCCTTTTTTGTCGTCACTTTCCATTTTTTCGTCGAGTCTCCGCCTTCTTCCCAACTCCTCTTCAAAGGCGGAGCCCATCCAAAAAACTACACCACTTGCTTTGCTTTCTAGCACTTTAGAGAACTCTATGCTCCTTTTCAGGATGGACTGTGACTGAGTGTAAAATCGGAGCAAAATGTTCAATTATCCGTTTCCGCGACCGACGATAGAGTATCCAAACTACAAGTTTGATATGAGCATTAACATGGTAAGATATACATTTTCTCTTCAAAGCGTTGCATCGGAAAAAGCCAAATTTTCTGACTAGAGTTGTGAACTCTGACATATCCCTTTATGAAAATTAAAAATGAGAAGACTATCGTATTTTCTCGAATAGAAGGTGATCCAAACTTTGGGCTCAATTATCTCGATTCGTGTGGAAGATATCAAAACATTGTCAACTGATAAATTCATTGCCATAATATAAACAATATTTAATCAGTTGACAAATTTTTCGTATCTTTTGCGGAAATTCAGATTATTGAGCTGGACGTTGATGGTTTGGGTGGGCTGCTGTCAGTTCGTTTTTCTTATGACTGTTTTCATAAACACGTCTCTTTATCTTCTGGAAAGTTTTGCCATGGTTGCCCCATCGCCTCCTCAATAACCAAACTTTTTTTTATATTCCCTCAGACACATAGGCAGATGTGCGAGGTTGGTAAGAACTCGAGTGATAAAAGCTCAAGATTTCTCGACAACATTCTGCAGCGTTTTAGAATTTTTCATTTATAGTAATTTGCCAGACACGACACAGAAAGCTCACAAAACAGGCTGCAGATATGTTGCAAAAGCGATGCAGGAAGGTGTTTTTCATAAAATGACCATATCACCTATCTGCAGCACTTCTGCAAACTTTCTGCGACATGTCTGACAACTTTTTACAAATATGAAAATTTGGGACGCAGAGGTGCTGCAGAAAATTCTCGAGAAACTCCAAAAATTTATCAAAAAACGACAAAATTTTTTGACTTCGCCTTTTCTTAATAATCCTCATAGAAAGCGAATATACGAAAATATACGCTTGGTGTTCTGTCAGAGAAAGTACAATATTTAAAATTTTAAATAATTTTTGATTCACACAATAGATGAAAGAAGCACTACTGAAATGATTTCATTCATTCTGAGATCATCGAAAACCTCTCCAAAATGAAATGGATTTTAAGCAGACTTTTCTTTTACGCACATCATTTCTATACGTCCCACGAGAAAATGAACTTCAGCTAGACGCTGATTATTGAAAAATTTTAATTATTTCTGTCAGACAAACAAAATATATGAAAAGTGACTTAACGGATGGCACATGCAACAATCAAATTTTAGGGAAACAAATTTTAGGGATTATTTCAATTTTTTGCTTGATGATCTACTTTCAGATCAACAAAGTGCTCTTTCAAGCGGTTATGATCAGTTTCAAGGTCAACCTGGTAACCTATCCAATTTTTTTGTGTTTCCAAGATGCTTTTATTTTGACAGGTTCTTCACTACATTTGCCTAGGAATAATTTGCCCGTTAACAACTATTCTATCAACATATATTGGATATCACTCATTCAAAGTTGCTTATATGCTTCATGTCCGAAAACTCGAGACAACTTTTGCATGTTTTGCGATGGGCGAGTTGATTGGGATGCAGTACGTTACAGCAATCTTTGCGGTTTTTTACTGGACGTTTGGATATTTTACAAAGGAGGATGGTGAGTTAGAAGTCAACTGGTTTCTGTACATTTCTGGGGACGTTTTCGATTTAACCGTAAAGCCTGTACGAAAACTGACATCGTGAATTTAGACCTAGTTCATATCGGTTCTTTTCAAAGATATCACAGCTTGTTAAAATGATATAATATTTTTAAATACAAAAAAAATTCTGGTACAAAGAGCTGGTACAAAAATTGGAACTGTTGATGGGAACCGCCGGTGGACCGGGAAAAAAGTCCCACAACAACTAGCGTAACTTCACAATACTTTGAATTGTCAAACAATTTAATTTTGCGGCTTTTCTGGAGTAAATTAAAAGAAAAACTGTGCAAAAAGCAGTAAAAACAAGAAAAGAAAGACTGAACATAAAATATTTTCCAATTGCGGTATTTGTTTTTTTGCGACCTTCGGCCACGGCCACCGGCATTTTTCTCTTTCAGATTTTGAAGTAATTGATTCAAAATGCATGTACAGGGTGACGTTGATGAATGGAAAATAAATTATTTTTCAGAAGTTGGAACTTCCAAAGTCGTTTGCATCTTCTATTTGTACTCTTTCCAATACATACCAGGATTTCTGTTTAATCTTTCGAACTGTACTGTTGCAATGATGTTCCTAATGTACTTCCGAAAAACTCATCCGACTCTTCTGGGCATGAAATTGAATAATTTCAATTTGAGAACATGTTATGTCGTTATTGTCAACGTAAGTAGCCCTGCCTTTATTTTTATAATCCGGTTTGATTCTAGGGAGCACTTCTGGATGTGCTCTTTATTTTCTGCATTTCCTGGATTGCCATGGCAAAGTCGGGAGACGAACTGAAATATCAGCATAAATGTTTTGTGTTGCTGAACCCAATTTTTCACAAAGTTGGAGTTAGTTTTGCTCTCAAAGAATTAAATTACTTTTAATTTAAGATTGTCAACCTGATGAAAGGAGTAGAGTGGGAAACTCAAATCTTCAGCCATACAATTCCATACATTCTGACAATTGTATGTTAACACGATAAACTGTATGAAATGTATATAATAACCATATTTTCAGCTTTACATGGTGTTAGCAATGTATAAAATTTTACAACACCACATGAATCAGAGGAACGGTGTTGGCCTTCAACTGTGAGTGGAGTTTCAGTAATCTTTATGAAATTTTTTAATTCAGAAAACAGAAATTGCACTTTGGAGGATGTGCGCTAACTTTTGGTGTTACCATAGTTTTCATGTGTTTTGATGTGGTAATTTCACTTTAAGAAAAACTAATTCGAAAATTAGTTTCCACAGGGTTTCCAACTCTTCTGTGATGTTTACGAAATTTCACTGCATTACACTACAAAGCCAACCGATCAAGAGATTTTCTTCTTTTTGAAAAATGCAAAAACAGTTATGTAAGTTGATTGATTAGCCTGAATATCTAATGTTGCGGGTGCTTGAGGCAAATTAACCAAATTTACAGGCGGACGATATCCTATGTGCTTGCTCCATTCCAACTTCTTTCTCTCTGCACTCTGAATCCGGACTTCCAGCATACAATGATACGTCATTTGAATGGTACCACGCATTTTGAAGTTTTGGTGCAAACCACACTCGGTGGCGAGAAAAGGTACTGTTCATATCATCAAGTTGAACTTCTGTATTTTCCTTTTAGAACCAAAGTTCTGTATGAAAAACTTCCGAAAATATCCAAGATGAAGTTTGCGGCACGGTTGTATTACAGGTGAGCCTGGCTCTAATGAATATTGTATTCTGAAAATAAATATGTGATTAAATTTATTTGGTTTTAAGATGGTGCCGGTGCCACATCGCCGTTAAACTATTCAACAAGTTAATTGATTGGTGGGAAAACACAAAACGAGGAATTAGACAAAATAGGCGTCATAGAAGGGAGAATAGAAAAATTACCAGAGAACGGAGGCTGAAAGGTAAAACAAAATTCCAAAACTGGAGACGAAACTATCAAAATTTTCAGCAAAACAGTTAGCTGAAACGACAGCGGCTGGGTCGAAAACTGAAGGCGAAACTGAAAATCTGGTTAAGAAAGATACCAGAATAGAGATGGACCATATTGTCAAAACTGAACGATTCAGCGTGTCCTCGAACAATTCTTGGGAACTCCGTGAAACTACTGTATAAATCTTGCGTATTGTAATTATTTGATTAGACACAATTGATATTTTGTATTTCATATTGAAACTTCCATATTTTTCATTTTCGATCGCTTTTTACCTGGCTCTACTTTTATCTCAGAAAAAACATTTTCCCACAATCTGGATGCACTCTATTTTCCCAAAGAGTTCTTTTTTGTGGAAAAAAGTGTTCTGTTTTCCCATGTCTCTCTTTTATTTTTTTTCATCTTCCCACCCCATCTTCCCACTCATTCCAACCCATTTTTCCAACCCCATCTCGACGACCCACTATTTTATTGGGAGCTCTTCGCCACAGCTCATTCATTTTTTGCAGATGGTTGCCCTATATTTCCCGAAAGCATTCGGTTTTCTCGAAATGCCCTTTTTAGTCCTCCCCTCATCTCTCATCATCTAGTTTGTAGTTGGAAATCCTCCGATTCTTGTAGTTTCAATTTCTGGAAAATGTGATGTAATCATTTGTTTTTTAGTCCGTCTGGACCCTCCTATTCTGACAAGGAATTACGGTAGGATAGACCTCTAAAATACATTTGCTACAAATGTCACTTTCCTCACGCTTACGCCTCCTCCCATTTCCAGATGAATCTCCTTTTCCTGTTGTGTTTTGCTTCGGTCATATTTCCAATTTTGTCTCTTTCGGTTGCAACCTTTTTGAAGAAAAAACGTTGTGTTTGTTATTTGCTTACTTCCAGAATGAATAAAAATGGCTTTTGAAATTACTTTGGACGGTTAGCAAAAACACATCAAATTTATAAAGTCAAAATATTGGAAAAGCTGTGAAATATTTTTGAAGGAACTTTTTCGTTGAATTTTGAGCCCCGAATCGGCTCAAAAACCTGTAGTAGGAAGTTAACCTTTAACTTTGAACTAATGTATCTCGTTTCTTGTCAAAGATATAAAAAAGTTGTCAACTAATAAACTGTTTATTACAGATTCAAAATTACTTTGTCATTGTTTTTAAATATCTCAGAAAAGAACCAAGATAGATTGGCTCAATGTTTAAAGTTAGGGGTCATTCTATTAGAATGCATCCACAACCCTTAACTTTTCATATCTTGCATATGAGATAAAAAAACTCACTTTTGACAATCAGGCCGTTCTGTTACAGGTTTTACGGTATTTCAAAGTACTGGTTAACTAACCTGGGCATTTGTTTTTTAAACTTCTCTTCTAATTTTTTAGATTCACCTGATCTAGGTTCATCTAGTTAGTCTATAAATAATTCGTAAATATCAGAATTATCAAAACTCGATTATAATCTTGAATGAAAACTTCCAAAAATTGTCAAATTGAACTCTATGCTGATATTTAAAATAAAATAAAAACACCGTATTTCCTCTATTTTAAGCTCATGGGCTTCTATTTTTTAACGTCCTTCTCAGGAAATTATCAAAAACTGAAATTATTAGAAATTTTTTGGAAGTTAAGGAAAATGTCTGCAGTAACCGAGTAGACAAACTGAACTGTACAAAATGCACAAACCAAACAGCACGAACGTCTGTTAGATGATGGGTTTCTATGTTTTTTAAGTTTGTAGTAGGATGGGCTTCTATTAAAGGAAATACGGTATTTTGTTGGGAAACGTTAAATATAAAAATAACATTTTCAGCTGATAACTGAAAAAAATAGTTTTAAAAGAATTAATGTTTTTTATTCAAAATTTTAAAAAGTTTGAATTGAAGCATCTTCAGAAACTAAAACCAGACTTTTTTTTCGAAAAATTTTTTTAAGGTTGTAGATTTTTTTTTTAGATTTATCGCCTTTTAATTTTTTCGGTTCATCGATATAGTGAATATCTAAATTTTCAACATTTGAGCTATCAAAACTCGAAAAAAATTTTTCGAACTATTGTCAAGTGGAACTCAAATTAGATTTGTCATAACTTAAAAATATTGCACAACAGTTGTTATTTCGAAAAATAATTACGAATTTTAGCCTAGAAACAAAAAATTAAGATTTCTATTTGCTTCCAGAAATGATCATGATCTCATCTCAAAAATTTAGATTTTCATTTTTATATTTTCTCACATAATTTTATATTTTTCTGATATTTCCCTGTTTTTTTTGCATGTTTTTCAGAGAACAACATGTTTCCTTATAAAAGTATCAAATTTCTATTTTGGTGTCCGTTGCTCATAAACGAAAACAATTTTTTTTCTTAATACTTCTCGACCTTTTGACGATTCGGATCAAATTTTCTTTTTTGCATCGTTCCGATCGAATCTCATCCATCTCAACCTTCTGATCTTCTTCATTTTTCCATCTCATTCCAGTGAATACACTGTTTTTTGTTTCATCTTTCTCATTGCTCATCCCACATATCCTTTGGTTCCTTCTGGGTTTCGGGTATTAGACAAAATCCCTTTTTTCTGAATTCTGGGTTGCAGTCCAAAAACTGGAAGTTGTTAAGAAAACCGAAATATATCGGTGAACATTACGAAAACAAATTTCATTACTTGGTATGGCGTTTGATTTATTTTATCGTCGGTCGGCTTTGGGGGGTAGATCAAAGAAAAAGTATTTCTGGCTCTTTCTGCTGTAGCCGAAATCGTCATTCTTTAGTATACCTGCAAAACACAAAATTTTTTCTTAACGTCCTTCTGACTAGAATTAAATCAGTGTAGCTTGAGCTACGTCATCTGATCTGGTATCCTTTTTGCAGAACGTTAATAATTGATTTATCGTAAATGTTCCACCACTCGCAAAAAAAGAGATCCCCTTTATGTTGTGGAGGCGTTTATTGCTGGCTTGTGGATCAATTTAGTTTCATTCACTGAGCAAATTCTCGGGTGTGACAGATTCGATAACTCAATTATTCAAACTAATTTAGCTCATGGTCTCTTTTTTGTGTTTCTCTAGACATAAAAAAGAGATAGCAACATTCTAGACTAGGTTGTTGGGAGACGAATCGACAAAAAAAGATTTTTCTTCCGATTTCTAAGGAGAAAAAACTGGAGTAGGAAAAAAAACCGAAGAAGAAATGGATGAGACAGAAGTCTAAAGTTTAATTTTATTAGGCATGCAAGGATAGAGAAGATAAGTAAGAGATGGGTTGAATTCGAGCAAGACGGCACTATTTCTTTTCCAGTTTTTCCATTTTTCACGGCACTAAAGTGTGACATATGACGTGGCAAATAGTTTTTTTTCTTCACTGAAATTTTTTCGCTTTTTTTATTCATCTTCTTCCGCCACACCTAATCGTTTTTTTTTGGAACCTTCGAAAACCTACGCACTGGTTCTTTACTCACCCCCAATCTTTCCAAAAAGAAAGTAGGAAGAAACATAATTGCCTCCTCGTTTCATTTCATGACAACGTTTCCTGTTTAGAGGAAAACGGCAAAAAAAGAAGGCGAAGAAAAAAAAAATGAAACAAGGAGTAGCAAAGCGAAGAGAAAAAGTTGTGAGTTTCAGTCTTAACGCCATTAAGAAGTTTAATTTCCCGTCGTAGACGTCCTGCGGGTCCAATTTTAACAATCAGTCTCTGCAATTTCTTTTCTTCGCTTTGAGTCATGCCCTGTCTTGTTACTGCTACCCCTCGACCCAGACTATACCCATCTCTAAACAACATCAACTTTGTAGGAGGAGCGGTTAGTGGGTGCCGATTAGAAATGCAACGATAGTATTCCATTCATTCGGTCTTCCTTTATATCTTCTGCTACTTTCGGACTCGTAAATTTTATTCAAATGGTTTTGGACAGAAAGTTCTCTGCACTGACATATATTCCTGAACATTTTCCTCGGAAATCCTTTTATTTCCAAAAATCAACTTAAAAGCGTGAAAACTAAACAAATTTTTTTTGTGGAAAATCCTCCAATTTTCATTAAAATGGGTGTTAATTTTGTTATGTTTACACTTAATTTTACAAATTTTCTGGTTCTAAAAAAGTATTATGTTGATATAATAATATCTTAAGTACATTATTATCTAATTTTGAACAAAAAAAAATTTGGTCTAAAAGTCATTTTCTGACATTGTGGATAGGAAAATTATTTGAAAGATTTGTAGTACATTTCTCCCATTTTTTGTTTAGAAAATGATTCGATTGACTTTTGGAAAGAAAACGATTTTCCAAGAAACATGTTCATGGCCTCTGATTTCGTTCTGAAACGCTTTTTCAGATTACGATGGAAAATTTGCAAATGTTCCGGTTCTCTGAGTCTGGTCATTCAAAACAAAATTTCGAGAGCAGTGAATCACTTTTGTAGCTGGAACCATAGCCGAAATTTTGAACATTATGACGAAGTAGACGTTCATAAAACACTACAAGTTCTTACACACGTCAAAAAAAGGCGACACTCGAAAAAGGGCCACTTTCCATTTCAATAATCTATGAACGTCTAGCTCTGGGTTCATCATCTGAGAATAAAAATAAAAATAAAGATACCTGCTGAATTGCTAGATTTGTGCAGAGTATCTCTTCCAGGTTTTTTGTCATACCAGAAAAATACATCTAAATTCTATTCAATCTCTTTTTTTCCTTTTTCCTCCTCCTTTTCTTGCCCCCATAGTGAATGAATTCATCATCCAAACAAGGAAAGGAATCAGCTCATTCGTTCGTTCGCTTGCTCTTTTTTTATGGATTCCTCTTCTCCTACTACAACCCCATTCATCCTTTTTCTTTTACTTTGGTTTATAAGTTAGAATCCATCAAGGTCCACAGAGCACTACCACCAGAAGACGTCGTAGAAAAAATGGAAAAAAAGAGAAAAAGAAGGCACAAATAAATTCCATTCGGATTTTTTTGTCTGAACATGATGCCCCCGGTGCTCCAATGGCCCCCTCTGTCTATTCAATGAAGAATTTTTGTTAGAAAAACCGCCAACGACTTCTTCAAAATGGGGCGGAGTTAGGAGTCGGCGGCGCGGAGGGCGAGAAGGGGGATGAAATCAGAATGGTGCATCTAGACGATTCTTTTAGTTTTTCAAAAACCAGACACATGTGTCCGACAGCTTTATGATTTTGACAGTTTTTCGAGAAAAAGAGAGGAAGGCGGAGAATAGCTCACTGAACTTTTTTTTCGAAATTATTATCCCCCGGACCGTCTGTTTTTTTTGCCACCCATCAAGGATTTTGTGAGTCACAAAGTAGCTTATAGCGAGATTTGGATCAAATCAACTTAAACTTAGTTCTCGAGGTTTATGCAAATTTTCTAAAAAGCCAGTTATTTATTTACCTTACTGGGGGATGTGTAGCAGAAAAAATTTTCCAGAGAATCTCTTTTACCGTTTTCCGGATTTTAGTGGGGTTTCGAAACATTTCAAAAAAAACCCCCGATATTTTGAGAAAACTGGAACATAAAAATTGCAATTATATCAAATCGATTTTTCTCACTATTTTGCAGTTAAAAATCATTTTAATCAAATTTTTGCGCTCGATGTTTAGCCTATTTTCTTTTGCCTGCCTGTGTCATGATTCTTAGACATCAGAAGGTCATTCATTATCTTTTTTTCTGAAAATCTGTATTTTGACTTTTTTCAGATCACTGAACTCGATATTAATAATGTTGTCAATAAATATTTTTCAGGAAACATTCTTTAGTTAAAGTAGTTTTAAGGATATTTTTTCCACTCACCTACTTTTTGTTCTTCTCGACAAGATAGTATCTTCTAATTGGCAAGTGTTTCGTCGCGTTTTGCTCTTTTTCTTAGTCTCGTAGGTTTTTTTTTTTCATTCGAAAACTACATAATGCTCATTGTTCATTTGCGTGGTTTCTGCTTGAATGCGAATGAAAGATGGCCTGTTCTGAATGTGATCTTTTATCAGCAGCTCGTTTTTTTAAACGTAATACGTTCCAATTAGGACGCAATTCATTGGAAAATCGAGACGTGGATGTTATTAGAAAGTTCGATTGAAGTCATATTTTCTTTGAAAAAAAGAAGCCATTGACTGGCACACTGAGCTGAATGTCTTGAGTCAGCATTTTCGATATTTCGGAACGCCTTGGGACACGAATTTTAGAATTTTTCAGCTTGAAATAGTTAACTCATATTTTTAGTTTGAACAATATTGACGTTTCCTCGAAAATTTAATAAATAGGTTATCTTTTTTCAGCAAAAAAAACTCAAAATATCTTAGTTTTCGTCCACCCACTCTAAGGCGTTGTATATTTTTGTATTTTTCATTTATTGTTATATATTTTTCCATTTTCCTCAGACAAATTCTTTTCCAACAGATAAATGCTTTTCTGAGACACATACATGCATCATAGTTTCTATTGTATTTTGTGTGTTTTATAATTTCGTTAAATCAGCCGGGGACCCACCACAACCACATCTATTTTCTTGTTTTTTTCTTTCAAAAGAAATCTGACATGAAGCCTAGATAGTTTTTTGTCTAGAGTTTTCTTCCGAATGGAAAAGATGAGAAGGGAAAAAGTGACAACAGAGACTCTCATTTATCATATCAGTTGATTTTGTAAAGTATGAAAACCAGAACAAGAAAAATTGCTAGCTAGGTAAAAAGTTTGAGTTCAACAGATATCTGCAGCGTGTCCTGCTGTCACTTTTAATTCGTGATTTTTCTACTTTTTTTTCTATGGCGTCAAAAAGATACCCTGATAAACTATCAAAATGATGTATCCTTTACCAACTGACACCTGGTGAACGCACTTTTTTTGATTTTGTATCTTCTCACCACCGCTTCCTCCCTCCCCCCTGATCCTGGTTGTCCAAGTCACACATGTTTAGTGGAACATAAATTACTCGACACGAAGCGTCACACAATATTTGCTCGTTCGCTTCTTTTTAATTCTTTTTCTTTCCAGCTATTTTGGCTGCTTATCTTTGTTCATTTTCTTTTCATCCTGCTATAGAATAACACTGATAGCTATAATATCTTTTTCTGCTTATGAGAAAATATAATTTCCGCTCGTCGGCTCAGATCTACCTGCGTTTTTTTTCTGTTATTTTGATACCATTTTATTGAATAGTCAATATATTTGAGAAAATTTAGTTTTAGATTTCACGCTCCAAACACGACAAACAATTCTTCAAACGTAGGTGCTTGTAATCTACTACTGATCTTCTTAGGCACCACCCAAAACACACATTTTTCTGGAAATCTCTGTGGATTGTACAATTTATCCCTATATATTTTTCTACAATATTTTTGGATGCACATTTTTATGTCACATCTATTATGGCTCTCAACTATCTTTCTCGAAACAATTGAGACCACTAAAAGATGCTCTGGGGGGCTCCCCACTTTATGTGTCATGTGAATGAAATGTTCCAGTAGACGTAATTTTTCAAGAGGTAGGGAGATAGAAGTGGGAGGGGTCGAGTGGTTTAGAACAACAACATCTTGAAAGTGTAACTCGGGCAAAGTTTTTGAATGATTTTTGTAAAAATTTGCCAAAAATGAATCGAAAGCTTGCATCAGAAAAATCATGTTTTTGATGGAAATTTAGAAAAGTTATAACATTTCATTGGGACCAGTTATAAAACTGAATTTCAAAAAATGACAAAATCCTTCAAAATTACCTTCTGTAAAATTCGAAAATCTAAATTTCTATATCAATTAAACGATCATTACTAGGCATCCAACTTTTAAGTTCAAAAAAAGCTTTAATCAGAAAAAGCTCGAATCAGAAAACAAATTTTGGAAAGCTGTTCAGAGTAGTTATAGAATTCAACTCTGATAAGTTTCCAAAAATAGAAAAAATGGATTCTTGAAAATTACCTTCTGCAAAGTCAAAAAATCTAAATTTTCGCATTCCAGGGATTTAACGACAATTTTTGAATATTCAGCTTTAGTTCCATAACAGCTTTCAGTCAGCCCAATCAATTAAACCGATTATTGCCTTAGATATTTATAATTTCCTATTTATTTTATATTTTTGATAACTACCGTACTCCTCTATCAGAACTAGTGCAACCAGCTATTGAATTTATTCTATTTTTTTAGAGAAGTATGAAAATTATTCGACAAAAAATGTTCTCGTTGTTTTATTGAACATTTGTTCCGTTGATATTACTCCAATATTATTCCTAGGACCCGACATATTTGATTGTATCAGTTTCTTAGAAAAAAAAAACTAGGCTTCATACTATATATTCAATTCTGGTGAATGACCAAATTTACAGTTTTGATTGTAAGTCTGAAGGTTACAACCGTATCTCTCCTGTTTTGTTTTTTCTAGCAACCGCTCCAATTTTCTCTAAGAGCTAGGGCATCTTCGAAGCCCTCTCGGTGCAGATGTTTTTTCGAGTTTCTGCAGTAAAACACACCACTTTGGGCAATTCCCATTGGTTTAAGACGTCATCTCACTCACAAAATCAAACGAAGCACATCCTATAAACCTTCTTCTTCCGCTTTTTACCAATTTTCTAATGTACTGCACGCCCATAAAACTCGACCTCGGCAAGAGGCGGAACGTAATGAATGAGCCATGCAAAAACAAAGTACAGTGCTTTTTTCTTCTCAACTCTTCGTCATTATTTTTGGTTCGGGTTTCTGGAGAGTTATGGCTGACACGCTGCTCTTGCCGAGCTTCATCAATCTTCTCAAATTTAGCCACCCCTTTTCCTCTTCCAGTAGTGTTCTTTCATAGATTTATCTTGTGGTTTATGACTCCCCACGGGGCTGATAGCAACCTGACAAGACGCAGTTCGTTCGTATGTCATAGGCGGAGCACACGATGCTCTTAGACGACAGCAACACAAAAAGAGCGAAAATTATCTTCTTTTTCTCTCCTTGTTTTGATTTTATATCTCTGTTTTTTCAACATTCTGATCCCCTTTCACACACATACACCTCCACCACCAACCATTTTTTTGCAATGATCCGCTTGTTCTGCTACTTTTCTTTGTTGCTCCCGGGAGCCGTTCATTGATGAATGAAGCGGGAGTGGGAGAAAAATAATGTGTGTTGTGTGTTACCCTTACCTCTCAATCCCAGCTACCACCAATCTCAACACCTTGATTTGTGGTCCACAAAAACCAATCGGAGGTCGAAAAGAGGAGATTCGAAACCTTTTCCCTTGTCCCAATATGTATGTGGTCAAGCCACCGGAAGCAAGAACGGACAAAATTGACCTGAAAAGAAACGATTGGGAGGACAAAAAGCGTAGACAGAGAGTGCGTAGGCCCCAACACACAAATTAGTGTTTGCATTTGGAATTTTTGATAAATGCGCCTTGCAAAAAAGTGTAATCGACCCCGGATAGGGAGTAGGTCGTAGGTTGCTTTTGTTTGGGATCAAGGGCGTCCTTTGTTATTTTTTTTGTGCATGGTTAATTTATCATGTTCAGAATAAGTGTGTCAAGTTCTTACTCTCATTGGAGGCTCATGCTTTGAAATATGTTCTGAAATATCAGAATCTTGAAAACTTAAAAAGCCATTTTTATCAGAAAATTCAGAATCTTTTCAAATTTAGCTCTAAATAAGCTTTGAAACTGTTAGTTCGGAATAAATGTGATTTTTTTTCCAATTCCCAAAGATTAGAATCTCAAAGTCTACAAAATTTCACGTCTCTCTTATTCCTAATTAATAAAAATCTTTGAATATCACAAACCTTCAGTGATCAAATGTTTCAGTTTGGCAATTTTCCAAATTTGAAGCATAATTTTTTCAAAAACTGAGAATTTAAACAAAATTCAAAACTTTAAAATCACGATTATCAGGTTTCAGAACTTTGAACACTCGTGAACTCAGAACCTTTGTATTTCAGAATCTTAGGGTCTCGAAGTCCTGAAAGTTATTAGAATCTTGAAAAATTTCGGTAAAAAATTTCGGAAGAAACATTGGTAGTTTTCGAGCCTAAAACTCTGCTCAAAATTTTAAAACCTGATCTGAAAGTTTTTGGAATCTTATTATCTTTCAAAAATTGAAATCTACAAATATCAAATTTTCGGAATCTTAGATTGTCAAAATACACAATTTTCAAGTTTTGGGTTGTGTATTTTACGGAGTTAAAAAGATTTTAAAATTACAAATATTATCGGATTTCAGAACATTTGGTTTTCTGTATTTTCAATTTTCGGAGTTTCCTAATCACACGTTTCCACAATTTTCTGACATGTCACTTTTCAGACTGATAATAAGAACTACACGGGAAACGGAAGAAGGCTCCTGAAAAATGAGTTTGTAAAAAAAGGAGATAATTTAGAAATACCCGAAAGTGCCTTCCAAATAGGCAGTCTGAGTCAAACCCGAAAACAGACGGACCGCCGAAACCCACTACCTAGTACCTAGAACCCAAAAACTTCGATTCATTTCATTCCTCCCACCAACCACTTCTCAATTTCTTCTCTTGTGGATCTAAATTGTTACTTTGGGAGGGAGGAGGTCCTCCAAAGTCTTCTTCTCTTTAAAGGGTTGATTCGTGTTACTTTGTTGAGTCCTTCACTCAACACGGACCGAAATCAGTGTTTTTCCACTTCCAATCGTCCTCGTCCCTATTTAGGGGCGCCCTCCCAGCCAACGTTTTCTTCTACGGCTCCTGCGTTGCCGACGACGATGCTGTCCTCTGTTTTTGTGAAGGCGTAACGCTTTAAGGAGACGCTGAGGTTTATTCTTCATTCGACGCCCTCCAGGCGCCCAATTCTCAAGATCCCCATTCCGTTTTCCATAAAAAATAACAGACACACCCCATACACACATCGTCGAGATATTAAAACATTCATTTTTCTCTTTCCTTACTTCTTCTGCTCATGCTTTTCATTCACATCCCTCTCGTTTTTTTTCTGAATGTGTCGGTTATGTTTGTCTAGATCTGGCAACATTCGATTCACCAAATTATTAGTTTTCCCTTTTTTTAATTCTATTTTTTTCTTAGATTCTTTTTACTCTTCTTTTTCTTGCTTTGTTATTTACTCTGGCTCTTCCTCCGTTGATCCTACGGTATTATGGGCTTTTCTAGCTAACATGTAAGCTGACAAGATTGGATTGGATTTCAGACGAGTCAGCGCAAAGTTTTTTTTTTTCTATTTCCAATTGTAGAAATTTAAGATATATCCCCAAGCTGTTTTTTTTCAAAACACTTCTTTGAAATTCTGAAGAGAAGTTAGAAGAAAACGCTAATGACAAAAAAAACTGAGCTTCAATTTCTCAAATTAAGGAACATTTTGAAATGTGTTTACCGGACACATAACCTCTAACAGAATTCCAATTAGACGTTCATTTTAAACTTTATTATTTCGTTTCCTAAAAGTGACTGTAAAAATTTGTCAGCTGATGAAATGTGCTCTCTAAAATGACCAAGATTCTATCAATTAACAAGCTGTTGATATCTTTCCAAGGAACCGAGATAATTGAGCTCAAATTGGGCGGATACAGTGAACATATGTTCGAGCGTTTACAGTAGTTTCCTTTTGCTTCCCTGAACTAACTTCACCAAAAAATAATTTGTTATCTTGAGTTTTTATAGTATTGTCAAAAAATATACATATATTATATAAACTGTTCCTTGAACTGTTGTGTGACCATTGATTTTTTATCGTCTGTGATATTTTTCCTGCGACTTTTTCTTCAATACTCCATACCGTATTAACATGATCCCACCCATACGTAGACATTGAACTCAATTATTTCGTTTCCTTCAAACGATATCAAAAAAAATTTATACTGATAATTCATTTATCATGTTACCACCAATGTTTCATTAGACCGATCTTAAATATTTTTGATAGGAATTGAGGAAATCGAGCTCAAAGCAGACTTAAGGCTTCCATTAGAGCAAATACGGTAATATATCGTTCTCTTCTAGATTTATTCACTTATTTCTGCTATGATTCTGAATTTTATTTGTACTGGAATACGTTTTTTTCCTGACGTCAAATTATGATACGGAAACATATACAAGTTTAGATCACTCAATTATCTGAAAATTGAGTTTTGTTGTTTCAGATTTGTTTTTTAACTTCCTTGTCTGGTGCGTCTGATAAGTTAATAAGGCGGAACAGAATAGTAACGTTAATTTATTTTAAAACTGTTTTCATATTTCCCAATATTCCCTAGATACCGAAGTATTGTCTCACACATCATTTTTTTTTCAAAAAATACTCATACGACTCAAAAAAAAACAATTCTCAGTTGATTAGCTGAGAGTTTGGAGCTATACAAATTTTCTACACGTGCGCGAGTCCGTGGGAGACAACCTCTCGCCGGCCGAAATAACCTTATTATCACTGCCTCTTGAGAGAATGGAACTCTCGACGAAACGTGTCTCCAGAAGGAGAACCTGACCCAAATGACACCACCCCCTCGCCCCCCTCACGAAACTTCCTCATTGTCCTCTGCATTAACTTGTCAGAAAAAAGTCATGTTTTGTTGGAGGGCTGTGAATTTCTAATCTTTTGTTTTGCTTTTGAGTTGACTTTTTGTCTTGAAAAGACGAGCGCCCCATTTGTGGTTGATCCTGGATTACCATACAACCTTTTTTTCGTGCAGTATTTACTCGGTAAGCATCGTCTGGATACTAGACCAGATACTAAAACAGACAAAAAAGTGAATGATGGTAACAAATTCTGACAAAAAACAAAATATGAAACAGGGTTTACCATAATCCGTACTACTGTACTTGGAAGCCACTCTGTAGACTGGTGGGATGCGTTGTTCTTTTTGCACCCCAAAAACCTTTTAAAAGTTGTTTTCGGAACAGTTATTTTCCCGAACTCCTTTTCCTTTCACCAAAATTTTCTATTATAATTTCAAAATTTCTCGCAAAACACCTACTCACAGATTGTGCTGACGCGGACCCATTTTTGTCCTGCTCGCCTTCAACTGACGTGTCTATTTTTTTCTACTTTTTGTGTCACCTCCAACATTAAGTTCGGCTTTTCTCTCTTTTGTCTCTCCATACCACTTTTCAAAACCTCTTTTATCCATTTCCTTTGTCTGAAACTATTTTTCCGAGGGACCGCCACCTCTTTTTTTTGTTTCTTGCACACCCATTAAAATCTTTAAACTCCGCAACATTATTCAGTATTTTTGGGTCCTCGTGTCCTTCCAGACTCCAATACACATACGTACTTTTGATGCATAATCAAACAATGGGATGAGCGATGATTGTTCAACGATGCACAAAAATTGCAGAGCCCATGCAAAATGTAATGGTAAAAAGTGATGCCACTTTTTAGAAATATTGAGGACCCCTTTGACCAAAGCGGTTTTTTGGAAATGACATGTTTTGGCTCCTTGATGTGAAACAATTTTTGTTGTTTTCCCCCAGCATTCCTAAATATCCCATAGAAACGTTTTGTTTTTGTCATTCCGACCCAATTTTCTGTTCGGGACCTCTTTCCACCCATCCGCCGACATTTTTCATGTGAAAATAATGGCTCTTGTTGGTGATTTTGGTGGTTTTTGAGTGAAACTTTCGTACCCTTCTTGTTGCTTTTTGTCTGTTATTCATTTCAAGACAAAAAACGAAACAACGTGAAAAAAAAAAACGGAACGAAAAGAAAAAAACCAACAAGGTCCCAACAGAAAACTTTGACAAGAAACCTAGCCTTTCCTCCCCGCCCTTCGTCTCACTTTCCGAAGCGTCCCTTTCCCAAGCTTCCCCGTCTTATATTCCGTTTCCTTCCCGAATAAGTCTATAAAAAGAGAAGTGGGGCACCCAAAGACTTTCCACTGGTTTTCCATGTGCCGACACCCCAAACACATCAGCTGCCTAGTTTTCGCAACAACTTGTTCATAGTGCTTCTCGATACTTCCGTATTCCCTATTCCAACTACTTTCACCTCTTCTGATACTTATTCCTTAAACCTTCCCCGGATCAAACTCTGCTTAAATCCCAAAATGTTGACTGGTCAACACCATATTCCAGGAATTGAATCACCTCTGATGGTTGTACTATGGCGAGTGGCCGCTGGCGTATTTCTGCCACTCGTGCCAACGATGGCAGTCTTCGGTAATGTGCTGGTCATTTTGTCAGTATATCGGGAAAGAAACCTACAAACAGTCACAAATATGCTCATCGTCAGTTTAGCAGTTTCTGATTTGTTTGTGAGTTTTTTTTCTTCAAGTTTTTTCACTTGAAAGCTTACGGTAGCTATGAAGCTAGGAAAAGATACTACTTTTAGATACTTCAAGTGAATCTAAGAAATAGAAACAAGACTGGAAATCTTGATGATGAACCAAATAAAATAACAACATGTATTCTATTCTCTTCCTTACCCAGACAGACCAGGTCCATACTTTGGTTCTGCATTCTCCCCAGGGAGATTTGTTTCGGGCTTTTCTAAATTTCTAAAGCATAACATTATGTATCTGCTCCCCGCTTCTTTATTTATGTGACCCCATTTCAATTGTTTTTCGAGGGCAGTGACTAACTTACTAACTTCGAATTCCAACAAAAATATGAAGAGCCCATGATGTCAAACGATCCACGCGAATTGGTCCTGTGGGACACGAGCCAAAAAATATATGCGTTGGCGCACAGATAATGGGAACACCAAAAATCTCATGCAAAAAAAGATGGAAGAAGATTTCGAGGGCACTTTTTTGTCGAGTTTGGTGTTGAAAAAAAAAAACAAAAGACAAATCGAAAAAAAGTTGAAAGTCGGGCTTGACGTCACTTTCCGGAAGTTTTTTCAGATAACGGAGAAGGTTGAAATATTTGGGATCTAGATTTTAAAAGAAGATGTGAGAATCTAAATAGTCAATCTTTGATGGATGAGTAGAGAGACAAAAATTATGATACAAGCAATCAAAAGTGAAAACTGATACGTTAGTTCATTTTCGACCAATTTTTTCCATTTCCAGAAGTCTGGAGTATGGCTGTCAAGTTTCCGATCACTTTGAAAATTTTCGGTCACTTCGAAGTTTCCGATCACTTCGAAAAAACAGACTTGATTGATGAATACATAGACTTTTTTTTAAATGTTCTTAGTTTTCAGCTATCTGCCAATTTTCTAAAAAAAACTGGTTTTTCACGTTTTCATCCTGAAAGTGGTGGAAATTTAGGTTAAAATAACTGAAAATAAACTAAAAACGATTTTTTGTATATTTTTTTACCGTAAATCGAAAATTTTCAGGTTGCAATTGGTGTAATGTCATTTGGTGTATATTATGAGTGGAACGGTTTCAAATGGGGTCTCGGCTCCTTCTTCTGCCACGTGTATCAAGCGCTAGACGTAGCGTGCTCAACAGCTTCTATACTCAACTTACTTGCTATTTCGCTAGACAGGTATACCCTACTTTTCCAGCATTGTTCATATATGTTTTTCATTCCAGATATATCGCAATAGGCCATCCAATATCATATGCCCAATACGGTGCTCGTGGCGGTCGTGCCATGATTTCCATCACAATAGTCTGGGGAGTCAGTTGTGCTGTAGCTTTGCCGCTGCTACTCGGAGTGAATCCGATGGAGAACGATGTGAGTTTGTTGCTAAACCAAAAAAAAAAAACACTTCCAAAGAAAGGAACCCGTTTCTTCTGTTCTGACGCGTATGCAGCCCACATGTCAAACTCAAGCAGAAAAAACTTTTCATGATAGATTACTTTTTTTGTTGAAAAAGAAGACACAATATAAAATAAAAACAAAGAGATCTGAGTAGTATTGATTTTCAAGAGGCTCCCAAGCAGATTAGTGTATTCTCTATTCTCTACAAAATAATCATGTGATATTAGTTGTAATTTTGTATTTGTGTGGATATCTGTATGTGTGTCAAAATTCGATTAAACCAAGTTCGGTGGTCCGAAGACGTAACGAAAAAGTGACGGGGTCGTAAGTACTAATTGGATTGTCAAACGAAACCGGCTATTCTCGTTTTTCTTTGTGGCGATGGCTCCAAAATACGCTCGCGCGGACAGGAAATAAGAAACAAACGCGGTGACATCATTATGACTCATTTCGACAGGGTCTTAAACTAAATTAGGCTTTCTAAAGGCACCCATTGCGGGGTTTTTTATGATTATATTAGAACGCGTCTAGATTCTAATCTGAAAATAAAAAGTGTGGTAATAATAAAAAGGGGTTAAGCCGATGCATGATTTTTCGAATCAACAAATAATTCACTTAGATTCAGCAATGCGAATTGGCAAATCCATGGTTCAACATGATCTCATCAATCTTCTCATTCTTCATTCCATGTATAGCCATGATTATTTTGTACACTATCATTTTCCGACGGTTACGACAACGCGAACGAGCAAGGAGTTTACGACAAGCACAGAGAAGTGAAACTGATAAGGTTGGAAGCAAAGTCCGAAGGTCGGGAAAATAAATCAAAAGAATTACAGATCAGTTCTGCTCTGCTTGGCGGTGCACAAATTGCCCGGCAAATGGGTAAACACTTCAAGAACAGAACAGACCAAATTCTATTGGAGATCAGCTTTCAGGTTAGCGATGAGGTAAACGATACATTTTGAGATTATTAGTAATCAATCACCAATCACCACACACACACACACACACACACACACGAATTGTTTTGACTCCGTTCCGTGCGCTAGCAGCACACGAGAATTGGTCAGACCTGCCAAATGCACTTGCATTCCGCTGTATATTTGGTTCAATTGACTCGACAATGCTTTTTCTGAGAAAGATTTTCTCAATGAAGTCAATTGCACTGAATATGACACGTTTTTCACTAAAATTGAATTCACGCATCCAATAATCAGAATCATAGTGCAGAAAAAAAAAGAGAAAGCTAATTATAAAAAAGTACGCATTGCAGACGTCATCGTTCCCGACGATTTCCGAGTCGTCTGACGATGGATCAACAATCTCTCCAATGATCAATTCGTTCAATAATTTTCTTCCAAAGAAGTCTCAATATCCAAGCACATTGATTCCGGCAATTCCAGAATGTGGATCAATGCCAAATCTTACTATCATTGAACGACCAGGTAGATCAAAAAAAGTGAGAGATTCTATACTAATATGGAAATTTCAGCCCCACCAGAGAAAGAAAAAGATATAGAACTCTCGATCATGGATCTGCATGACACAGTGGAAATGTTGGATGACAAGTACACATCTGCCATGATCACAAGGTACAGAAGTATTCTCGGACAGTCACTCCAACGTTCCCTTTAGTTTTCGAACTTCCAGATCCTTCGGTGAAGAGCTAGAAGAGATCCTCCCATTCATCGATGGATCTACAAGTGTGAAAAATTCCAGGGAACAATTGCACGCCACTAGGTGCAGTCTTCTTACTGTACCATGACTTTCAATTATTTACTTTCAGATCGAATACCAGCACCACAAGGCTACTTGATGTAAAACCAGAGTTAAGGAGTATCAGCGTGCCAAGTATCCAGGATGAGAAGAAAATGAACTCTCGACCGCCGGAAAATCCATTCGCTCACCAAAACGGAACAAACAAACAAAGACTGCTGCCAAATCCGGGGATTCTAATGAAAAGCAAATCTACTACACTTTTGAAAACAAACGGGTACCTGGACACAGATTCCTTGAACAATAATAGGAACTCACACAAAAAGAGTACAGCCGATTTATTGCCTAATGATGATTATTCTTTCACCGATTCGATGCGGGTTTACAAAAATCGGTTATTTAAAAGGTGTGTCCGAGATTTCGTAAAATTAAATAACCTATTTCTATTTCGTTTTCAGTTTAAGTCGTGCTACTAGCGGATGGAACAAACCTAGGCCATCGAGACATATGGTCAAAAAAGCTACAAAGCAGATGAGAAGAGAACACAAAGCTACAGTAACTCTCGCAGTTGTGTTGGGTAAGTCTTGCATTTTTTGTGCCTTGTAGTGGTCAATTTTCAGCGGTTTTCCTCTTCTGCTGGCTCCCATTCTTCATCCTTCATCTTAGCAATTCGATATGTTTAGTGATTGATTCTAATAGTGATTGCATCGGGTTTTTACCATTATATCTTGCAACTTGGCTGGGATAGTGAGTTTGTTTTCATCTGGAATAATTCATTTTGAATCTATTTTCAGCCTCAATTCATCCCTAAACCCACTGATCTATACAGTATTTGACCAAAGGTTCCGAAACGCGTTCCGGAACATTCTCTCATGCGGATTTTTCAAAAAGCGATGATCTCCAATTGCCTCATTGCCTCAACATTGTCTCAGAATGGAAACTTTATGTGTCATGTGAAACGTAATCATCATTTCTTCTCAAGTGTTCTTCTTATATTTTGCTATTTTTTCTCTTCTGTGAAATAAACAGATTTCTGAACGGTGCTCACTTTCGGAAATGTCGTGTCCAAATGGTGCTAACCCTTGTTTCGTTCACAAGAAAATACAAAAGAACATTACTTTGCTCTTCATTCAACATTTATTGAGATTGAACAGTGAGAAACGGAATCTGGAATAGAGACTGTTTACTTTTGGCGGGCTAGGAAGGTCATGTTATTTATGTACCAGTGTCTTCCGGTCAACTTAGGTATAAGGGGAGTCAAATTACATGTGAAGGGATGCGGTGATGGTTCTTGAACATCATCACGAATCTGAGCTTTTTCATTCAAACGAACTGCGCAAAAAGTGATCTGGTTCAGAAAGTCCAGAAGTTGGATGCTCTGTCTTTTGCTATGTTTAGTTATTTTGTTCTATTTGGGATTTCAGAACTATACATTTGATTCTTTAAGTACAGGGTGGCTTTTAATTATTGACACCAAACGTGCGAGCTAGGTCTGGGGCATACCAAGCGCACTAATTCAGTTTGTTTTATACTTTTCTCGTTCCTCTACTCAGTGTCAATATTCCTGCCAAATTTCATGACATAACTTTATGTCTAAAGAAAATGGTGGCTCATTTTCCAACCATCGTTTTCGTCATCAACGGTTCAATTGAAGGTAACCTGCTGAAGGATGTTACAAAACCAGTCCGTCTGGACCGCATGTTGGTTGCTGGTACCGCCAATTACGTATTTCTCATTTACACTGACGTGGGTCGTCTAATAACTAATTTTCAAGTAACTGTGACATTAGTTACGATCGTTCTAGCCGCGAAAAAGAGGATTTGCTGAAATTCAGACTAGAGTCACAGAAAGCTCGCTGCTGACTTCAAAGTGGCCCGACGCTTGATGAAAATAATTATCAAAAGAGAACAGCTTCAAACGCTTCTAAAATTACCAAATAATCTCTTTGAAAAACATAAAACAAATAGTTGAGACTCAAAAAGCACCGAAACTTTCTAAGCGGCACGCGCCTAATACTCGCATGAGGACACCACTTTCGAGTGATGATTTTTTTTTAGCCAAAGCTGACAAAATTGTCCTGAATTACAAAATTATATTCAAACATATAATGTATGTCTGTCAATAAGGAAAAAAACCCATATAGAACTTTGCCTTCCGATTCGGTTAAGATCTTTCATGGAAGCACTGGAAATTGTGAAAAATCCCTTGTTTTCCTCGATTTCCAAACCAAAATCAGCTATCGTTACTATCCAACTGATCAAAATGCTGCCTTAGTTTGGATTCTACTAGAACATTTAATATTGGGTGTTCCGACAAGCTTCAGCCACGGTTTGCAGGGCCAATGACACCCCAGGGTGGTTCAAACTCATATCTCTGGAGTTGAACTAGGCATAAGAATAAATCGCTTTCTCCTCAGATTTATATCCAATAAATTATCCAGGCCCCCTTTCAAAAGATATGGGCACCATTAGGCTAAAACTACCACGGTGCCGCCGTAGTTTCCTTTCCGAAGCCTCTGACGGCTGTCGCCGGAGTGAAAAGAAGTGAATTCAAAAACGTTTGTATTAATATAAATGTTGTGCGTCTGAAATTTTTTAATCCAAAATTTTGACGTTTTTCATCGAGTTTTAGGAGAGTTATGAAGGCTTGAATCGGTGTCAATAATTAAAAGCCACCCTGTAAACTGTAAGAACTGCATGTCATTTCTAAGTCAGTGACTTTAGTAAGTTACCTTAAAGTCAATAGTTTAGCACATTTTATGCCTTTATTAAAAATTCCCCTCTACCGTCACATTTGAACCCATTTAACTCTGATCCTGTAAGAAATATCAGGAAGTGGCTCACTAATGAAATATCTAACAAATAATTATAAACATTTAATCAATTGATTATTTTTAAATATATTCTACAAAAACCAAAGTTACTGTAAGCATTCCATTAGAGTCCCCCTCCCCACAATCCTTTAACTTTTCAATTCAGTCCAATTTATTTCAAATCGTTTGAAAGATATCAAAAAGTGCCTAATTGAAAAAAAACAAATATTTTTGATATCATTATGAACATTTTGTCAGTTCACCATTTTGTTCAAATCTTTTACAAGAAATGAGATATTCAGACTCACAGTTTATGGCTTGGAGAGATTCTAGGTATTGCAGTATTTACGTTGGTTGTGTCAAAGTTCACCGCATGGACGCCCTGAGCAGTTTTTTGGTTTTTGTTTCTGACCGTGATCCAGTTCCTCACAAGAGAAGTACCCGAAGTGTCCCCTCGCTTTTTCTTAGATATCATTAGCAAAAAATGGGCCTTATTCCAACTAACACAAAACAAATAATATAAGAGGCCCATGCGCAGTTATAGTAGAATGGCAAAACTTTTTGTGATTTCTCAGAAAAAGTGGATCAAGTCCATTCAAAAAATCATAACTTTGTACATATAGAAAGTAAAATTATTAGCTAACATGTATCTTGTAGAACAAATTACAGGCTACAAAAAACTTTACTACACCTTTATTCTATCTTTGCAAAGAAATTTACTAGGATGCGAAGTGTCCGAATGGTCCGATCGTATGAAATCAAAAAATGTCGACTTTCGAAAAAACACCTTTGGGAGACTATGTCTATTCGATTCCTCTCATATCATAATACACAACTATGGTTTCAAATATAAATCTCACCGTTCATTTACGAGATATTTTTGAAAAAATAATTTTTTTTAACAATTCCATGTATACATGATATTATTGAGATCATTTTCCATATACAACATAAAATCTCTAAGAGTAAAATATTCAGTTGGTTTAGTTTCTTTTTCACGAATCACAAAAAGTTTTGCCATTCTGCTATAACTGCGCATGGGCAACTTATATTTTTTGTTTTGTGTTAGTTGGAGAAAATCACATTTTTTGCCACTAATATCTAGGAAAAAGCGAGGGGACACTTCGGGTACTTTCTTTGTCAGATCAAAACTCTATTTTCTCACACCTGTATCATTAGAATTTGCCTTGCCGATTTCCATTTCACACTTCCTGGAACTGATATTTGCCCATCTGATTGACTAATATAAGCGCCGCAATGCACCGGCGCAAAAGTTTTTTCTTTATTTTTTTTACCCAGCATCTCAATTTCAAACTATCGCGATCAGAAATCGAGGTTCGTCCACGCAATTACATTTCATCGTCTACCCCGCCTCTCTCGGGCATTTCCTTCAACTCACAATATTGACACTACGGTAGAAACTAGAAAAAGGTAGGGCCCGAAACCGAACGCGAGATGCTAGGTAGCCTCAGACGCTGAGATTGACACCTCAGCCTTTTCCCGACCAGCTCTTAGCACTGCCTTTATTTGGATGGAAGCAATTTGTGTGTAATGTGCATATGGTTTGCCGTGTGGTTGTGTATCTATGCACGCACGTGCGTAATCTGAGTCATTCTTTTCAAATCGACTTTCCGGATTTGTCTAGACCGCATTCCAATCTCTTTCATTTCTCTTCAAAACTGTTCCCCTCTATCATTCCAGGCGTGTTCGTTTTGCGGGTCGATTAAGAGAGTTCAACAGTTTCACAGAAATGCGGTTACTGCTCTTTTCCACCACATTATGCACAGGTAACCGTTTCTCACATTTTCTTCCGAATATTTTCTGTTTCCAGTCTCATTATGTTGTCAGCTGAAAGATTTCTTACCTTGTGTGATGCAATTGAGCGCCCAGAAAGTTGACTTTAACATGAACCCTGTAGAAGTGGTTTTCAATATTACAACAGAAGCAAAGCTCATGCACACTTGCAGGTTTGTTTCTCATCTTTTTGGTCTCTATATTCCTTACTGATCTTCTATTTTAGGACGTATAGCAGGATACTTCCATGTTTTGATCAGAAAATGGTACAATGTGGAACTCCATCCGAAAAAATGCAACTGGAACGTGGAAAACGTCTTCACACCTATTTCTGTGCTCCATTCTCCCTTCAACGCCAAAAGATTTTCTTGAGACGAAGCAAATGTATACAAGAAGTATTGGCTGAACCACAAACTGCTGATTGTAATAGGAATGACACAATTTTCGCAGATAAATTACAGTCTTGCAAGTGAGTATGAAAATTTTTGATAAAACATAAATTATATTTCTAGAGAAATGTGTACACGTCCGGATTGTCTTACAAAAATTGAACTTTCTGAAGCATCTACTTGCACCTATATAAAAATTGGGCAAAAGTGTACCACTGAAGCAGCACAGTTCTTCGGACAAATGCAACAGGTATTGACAACTTTTTCGTAGTTTTTTCACATAGTTCTCCTTCAAGGTGCTAACCAACAAAGAATATCCAATGCAATGTCAATACGATTTGAGTCGAAAACCGGAACCCGAACTTAGGAAGGGACTTCCTGTAGAGTCGCTGATTGCGCAAACGACCTCTTCTACCACCTATGTGACTGTTCATCCGCCAGAACTTCCTCCAGTGATAGATGGAATCATCACGCGTACTAGTCTTCCTATTATGAGACGAACTGATCCTCACTCTAAAAATAAGCCGAGACCAACAGTGTCTCAATCAGCTGGACCAGTTATCAAAACGGTGTTTGTTGATGAACGGGGAGCGCCAATGGCTCCAAGGACAACAACAACAACGCAGAAGCCAAAAATTGTGCATAAATTTCTACCAAATCCATATACCACTAAGAATCCAAATACTCTGAAAAATGATATTGTGAGAACAACACGAACTATCATCCCAGCAGGTGATAAACCAACTCAAACCTATGTTCCATGGAACTACAAAGCTGATGCAGTTCAGGTGAGTTAGGGATCTTCAAAAATATATAGAAAAATGATATACAGGTTTCAACACTGTCTAGTTTATTGGCTCCGGTTGTTAAACCTAATGAAAATGTGCTCGCTGCTCCTCCAGTTTCCTTTAATTTCAAAATGACACCCGAGCAAAATATTACACAACCATTGAGAGTAGAAATCAATTGGCATGATGACGGAGTGAAGGAGGAGCCAACTCAAGCTCCAGGAATGGTACTATAGTTATCTTAACGCTATCCTCCACATACTAATCCTTCAGTACGTTTCACCATGGTTCATACAAAACCCGTCATTTGTTCCACCGGAGATTGACTTTACACGAACAACCACTACACCGTCCCCGTCTCCATTAGAAGCGGTGAACCCGCTGCTCAACCAGTTGAAATCCAATTCTCTAAACTTCACGGAACTCGGAAATCAGGCAAACAACTATTTCTCGGCCGCATTAAGTGCGTTCGCGGAAACAAAGAAGGAAATGGCACACAATGACCCATGGAGGACATTAATAGGTCGGTTTTGGTCTCGAAAATATTTACAATAGAGAAATAAAATGTTCGCGGTGTGCATTTTGAAAACTATTTTTCGAAATGTCTTGTTTTCAGACGCGGTGGCCCCTACAATCCACAAATTCTCTCCAGAAATGATTCCACGAATTCGGGAAGAGATTAACAGAATCCAGCCTCAGCAACGAAAACAGTAAAAAACCACAGTGAATGAACACAATTTTTGCCAATAATTTATGCCATTTGTATTTATTCCGTTCTTGTCTTACACTATCCTTTGTTCAAATTCGTGAAATATTCCTTTATTCTAAAAATTCAAATTCATTTTTATTTCCGTATTAAGGAAGACGCACAAAACGCATATAAGTTACCAAAGACATTGAACAAACATCTGAAAAAAAAGGGACAGTACAATAAAAATCACAAGACGATTACCAGTAATGGAGAACAGAATCGGATTGATTGCGCGAGGAACGGGATTCGTTTGATTGTGGATGTTTCATAAATGTTATATGAAAGATTTTTGAAAAATTGACAAAGTTCGAAGCAATTTACAGAAAACTGAATGAGAAACTATTTGAGATCTATTAAGGGAATTTAGATTTAAACCGGAGTTTCACAAGTTCCGCTCAATAATTCGTATTGAGATTCAGAAGTGCTTGGAATTGCATTTGAAGTTGAAGGACGGCTGGAGGGACTTTCGGAATCGGCAAGATAGTCGGATACATCGGTATGTTGAAACGGTTTTTTACGAAGAAGTGGTTCGGTTGGAGAAGGCTCATTCTGATATGTTGGAGATGCTTGGTCGTGATGTGATAAGCTCAGAAACCTGAAACATAGAAATTTAATGATTATGAGCTTCAAAATATTGGGGGTAAGTCAACAAAAGTGAAAATTAAAGTGGTTTGAATGAAACTTCGGAAGTATTTCCAAAAACGAGAAACGAAACAGAACGTAAAAACAAAACGACAAACCACGTCTCACAAAAAATACAACCACCAGTTAAAACCTTCGTGTTAGGTTGCGGTAGGAACAAAGTAAGTTATGATTTAATTAAAAGATGTGAAAACCTGTTTTTTTTCTTCAAAAAAAAATTCGAAATTCTATAATCTTATGTTGGGGTAGGGGAACAAAAAGAAAAGCAAGCAGCACCTACTACTTACTCGCTCATAACCAGCATGTAACTGTGAGCGATCGTATCCTTCCAAATATTTCACAACGTTTGGAATGATTGTGACCAGCTCGCTGAATTGCGGTCGCTCCTCTGGAATGGCTCGCCAGCACGCTTGCATCACATCAGTATACCTAAAAATCAATAATTATATTTCTTGTGAATTTGAAAATAACTTACAAAATAGCTGGGCAATATGGTGGTTTATCCAATCGATTTGATTCATCTCGGAGCCAGTCCAAAAGGAATTTCGTTGACCTGTTAGGGTATGGTGTGGCTCCTCGGGTGAATAGCTCCCAGATCACAATTCCATATGACCAAATATCCGAGTGGACTCCATACTGCAAAAGTAATTGACTGATAATGAGTCTCAAAAGGATTCGGGATATAATTTAGGTCCCTTCATCATCAACTTTGGCTCAATTTTACTCTGGTCCTATAAAAGTCAGACCGGATCAGATTTCGAAATTTTGAAACTTTTGACAACTTTTATATTTCGAAATTAGCGTTACGGCGGAGTATTGTTGAAATTTTTTATAGTCAAAAACTCAAAAAGCCATTAGAGCAAATTTTCCGAAAATAGCCAGACCTGATGACAAATGTTAGTCAAGATTTGTCTAGTGTGGACCACTGTTCACTAGATACAACAAATACTCACCCCTCTTTCAACGATCTCCGGTGGCAACCAACGAAGTGGCAAATCTCTTTCATTATGTGGCTCGTAAAGACCCGTTTCCATGTTCACTTTCCTGCACAAACCGAAATCAGCAATTTTGACACGTTGATGTTCATCCAACCTGGAAAAAACATTCATACTTTTTTAGCAGGTTGTTAAAATACTCACAAGCAATTTCTGCAAGCGAGATCTCGATGAATATATTTTTTCTCGTGAAGATAGTTCATTCCCTTGGCAATATCTAATGCGAACTCAAATAAATCTCGCATTTTGATAGAAATGCTCGTGTTGCTGATGAAAACCTTCAAATCTCCGTTTGCCATCCACTCGGTAATGATAATTGGAAAATGGGAAACATCGTCTAGCGCCAACCCAATAAATCTTAGAATATTGGTGTGATTGAATTCCGACATGGTTTTTGCTGAAAAAAATTTTTTTTGGAAAAACTAATAAAATCGAAAAAAGATACCTTCATCGTAAAACTCAGAAATTTTTCCGTCCTTCAAATATTTACAGACCACCTTCTCTTCATGCGTCTTGGATGGTGCATAGATGGCTTTGTAGACTACTCCGTAGTGTCCTTGGCCAATAGGATCCGTTTTGTCCACTCTCAATTGTTTGAAATCCACTTTCAAATCTGGTGGGAAACTTCTGAAAGTTATGAAAAAAAATTAAAGCTTCCAAAATGAATTAGGATATACCTGAACACTTTAACGTAGTTATCTCCATTGATCACAACTTGGGTCAGACTTCCCGGTAAACTTCCCATGCGGTACTCATTCTCGATAGTTTCACGGAATGGTGGTCTCACATGAGGTTTAATTCTTGGGAATCGATTTCTCATCCAGTACACGATAAACGCCACGATGAGAATAATAGTCATAACCGAGATAATAGCAATAGCAACCTTCCACCCAGGACTGCTACCCTTTTGTCCCTCGGCTTGTGAGTTCTTGACATCAGTTTGAGTTCCTCTGTCAGCTTGTTGGTAATCGAATGGGAAGGAGTAGTTTTTGTCTCCAATTGTTCCACTCAAATACACTTGTTTACAAGAGTCATCAATGATATCATTTGGATTGGTATCACATTGGATACTGGATGCATCCACCACGGTGACAACACAGTTGGTTCCACATGCATTCAACTTTGGATTTTTCAGAGCTCGGAACCCATCTACCACCGCGGTGAATCCAGAATTGTTGTTGTATTTGTGAATCTGAGAATACATAGAGTTTCATCTATTTCCTCTGAACATTTCTTACCCATCGCATGCTTGGCGGGCATTCAAATTTTAGATTGTTTTTGCAACTACCGACTTCCGACGCCGTGATGGTACGGAACGAGTTCTCATCAGCACACCAAGAACAATCCAGTGGATCTTGCCATCCTCCAGACTTCAATGAGTTGCAGGTTGGGTAGAGCTCCTTGCAAGAGATGAGAACGCTTTGAAGCTGAAAAATTACTTGTGAAAAAATCGACGAATTACTGTACTTACTCCTTCAACAGTAGTATAAAGTAGGCGATTTTCCTGAATTTTAGAAATCGAGAACTTTCCAGTTTCTGTGATGTTGGTTCTCCAGTTTGCCTTGAAATCAGCGCTTTCCGAGGGGGAGAACTAATAACTGACAATGAATTTCTAAAGAGTAGAAATGAGTCCTTACGCGAATAACATCAGTGTGACCGGAATCACCAGAAGTGGCTGCAAAATATGCACCTCCATCAATCATCAGAGCATCAACTTTTTCCAAAAAAGGGAAAGGAACTCTGAAACAATTTTATAATACACAAAACTTACAGCAGCTTTTGAGAGTTTCACCCAAGACTTTTGCATTTCAAAAAATGAAAGAACTGGTAGTCCTAGGATCTCATTCTGAATAGGAAACTTACTTCATCATTAGTTCTCCTTGAAGAACGTTGAAATCTTCCAACCATCCGTATCGATAGCTGTCTGATTTTGCTTGATGAAGCTGACAATTATCCAGTACTTGATCCCTCTGAACACCGATCAACTGATTAACTTTTTTAAAATAATCGTTTAAAAACTCACGCCATATTTAGCACAGAGCGTTGGAATCAGCTCGTCATCTACTCGACTGAAAACGAGACATCCCTTCTTTTTCCGCATACCATCAAAAATCGGTGGAAAGATGCACTGGTTCTTTTTTCCGGGGATCTCGTTGAATGAAGTCTCCTGACAAAAACTCCACACACTGCCGAATCGTTTTTCGAGATTGGATAATTTGAATCGGCACATCACATGAGCCTGAAATCAATTTTAAGTGAAATTAACCACGAGAAATTCCATTTTAGATACCATAGATGAATGATTAAAACTGATCACATTAAGCTGTCCGTTTTCATTATCGTAGACAGCCGCTTCGCCTCGTGAACTGATGCTTTGATCTGCAATTTGAGAAAAATTACTGAGAAGTTTGAATTTGAAAATCTTACATTCTTGATCACATCCAACAAGCACAGAAATCTTTGATGCCATATCTGGAGTTTGATCTCCTGAGCACATTCGAATCACTTTTGTGACCGTAACCGGTTTGGCGTTTCCATGAAGAATCAGATCAGGCGCAAAGCTCTGTGTCGCAGTCGTCACAAAATACACGAATCCATTTTTTTCAAAAGCCGTCAGTACGTAGTTTTCGATAAACTTTGGCTCCGCATGATATGCAATTGGGTAGTTGTTTCTGAAATTTAAACATAATTGAATAACTAATATAGCTTTCCAAATCTCACCCAGAATCTTGTGATTTGTATCTGAGCATCACCGTTCTGAAGTCATCCTCCACATTTCTGAATGAAACCGCTAACAGGGTATCACCAGATGACTGAAGCTTTACAGCGGACGCGCTTAATACTTCTTGAATTTTGGGTTCATCCTCGTGTAACTGAAGTTTCGAACAAGAAGACGTTACTCCGGAATATGTACACAGTCCGCACTCAGATTCGTCACAGTAGCATATTTCAGATTTTGAGAGAAGCTTGAGTTCAATAAATTTGCTACGTGGTTGCATATCCAAATTTACGTGACCGGTTGTTCGTCCTGAATGATTAATCGATACATTTGGAGGATATTTGGAAGTCTTACGTTCTTCATCGTTCTCAAACACGTGGAGTTTTGAATGAGTGGCAACGACGAGTACACCAAAGCCTTCTGTGACTCCGAGAACCTGAGAAAGGAAAATATTAGTAATTCAGTTAGATTTGATTCGAACTTTGTTCCAAATTCCTTGTTTTTTTTATCCCCAAAGAAGCTTTTATTGCAAATGAATGTTCAAGAACAGATCCTATTCTAACTCTTATTTTTCCCACTTTGTTATTTTAACACTTTTCCAATAGATTACATACATTCTTATTCTGCAGTTCGTCTCGTGATACATAAACGCCATTACTATTGAGTTTCCCGTTGAGTTGTCCGTCAATTACTGACACGAAGCATGTCAACAGCACCAAATAGCGGAAAATGGAACTTCGACTGATCAGCTCCTTCGCCGAATTTCGCGACGACGGGCCGATGTCCATTTTGTCGATTATCCGCAAGACATGCTATTGTCAGCCTCCTGAAAATGTACATGTTAATTGAAGACTTGAGAACGAAATAAGAAAAATTAACCGGAAAATGGGAAACAATGACAAAAAATAGAAAAATTAGAGTGAAAGAATAAGAGGAATAGAGAAAACAGGAGAAGCAAGCAGATGTTGAAAAATTGAAACACTTGCGACGTTTCACATAACTTGCTTCTTTCTCTCTTTCTTCCTTCTTGTCTTAAGCAGCAGAAAATAGAAGAAAAAACCCCGCATATCAGTTGTAACCCGGGTTGCTCCCTTTAGAACGATAAGAATCAAGTATTCACAGTCCGAATTACAAACCAGAAATTCCGTTTTAAGGAGGAAATTGATAACATGTTAGAGTCTCACATGAAAAAAAGACAGAAGGCGAGGGAAAATAAAAAAACACCGAGTGGGAGCAATGGGGTCCGAAATGAAGATGCAACGGGAGACATGTGTCTCTTGTCTATACAAAAAAACCTCCAGAGAGGAAAAAACGGAAGCAACTCTTCTCGCACTCATTTCGCAATGATGGAGGGAGAAGGAGAAGGCGAAGAAGATCAGAGAAACAACTTGCGAGTATTTTGTGATGAAACACACAGACAGACTATGGAACAATTATGTAAAACGATTGAAAAGATCAAAAAAGATCAACGCATCGTGTGGATGTGTCAGTATATTTTTTAGTTTTGAAATCTGTGCCAAGCGATTGGAGGAGGAGTGGTTGGGAGAAAAACAGTTGTTCGTATCAGCTATACTCTATTTTCCTAGATGAACAAAATGATATAGCTGTGATATAATATCACACGAAAAAAACTGAAATGTCGATTAGCGAATTTTTGACAGAGAAAAACAAAGAAAATTGTTTAAAAATAGCTAATTTCTGGTCATAAGCTCTGAAAAAGTAATTCAGAATGTTTCGATTTTGTCTCAACTTTCAGAATATCCTAAATAAAGTGAGAGTATCATTTTTGTGAATGACTTACTGCGAAAATTTGACATGCGAGTTAAGAGATATTTGAATATACAAAACAACCCATTCCAGTGTAAATTCGGGCATTTTTGGCACTTTTTTTGGTTACAAACAACGTAAATCATCAGAATAACTTTTCATAGCAATAGAAAAACACTGGGATAATTTTTCAGGACACGGAAAATTCTGTATTCACTACTGAGATAGTTCAAATAAAAGTTTTTGTACGGTACTATAACTAAAGCGCGGAAAAATGAATATAATCTAAAGTTTAAAAAAAATTAATAAAACAGTCGATATAGTTTGACCGTCCACTAATTTTTCAACGGATAACTTGAGCTGTTTCTAGAATAGTAACAAATCGTAAAAAGAATGAAAAATAGCAAAAATAGCTTTATAAAGTTTTTTATGTTCCTCATGACTTATTGGAAAATACCGGAAATCATAAATGTTCTCCTACAAAATCAACCAATAATCAATATTTTCAAAAGTCACATGCTTTTGGAGCTTATCAAAAACCTTATCAAAAACATTTCAACAACTCATGAAATGAACACATATTGCTTTTACTTCCAAACATTGCAATGGTTAAAAAAGATACTGTTTACATTGTCCTCTGGCTAGTGATTCAGAGAGGCTTAACTGGGGGTTCGTTCACGCAACTTGATGGTTGATTATAGGAGGAAAAAAGGATTGAGAAAAGATTTATAATCATGGAGAGAGAGGACGACAAATGACAGTAAGTGAGTCATGGGTAGAGGCCAAAAAAATCTGACACAGGAACAACTACTGCTGCTGATCGACCCATTTCCGATGACGATTTCGTTTTCCTTCACAATCTTTTTGTTCTTTTAGAAATAGAAAAAACGAATTGATAGGGGAAAAGTATCAAGGAAAGGGTTGTGAGGGAGAAACTGACTGTGATGATGTCATTTCTCGTCATGTCGGGACGATTTTTGTATTGTTTTAGATCTTTTTGCACCACACGCACGTGAAAATGTGCAGGCAGGGGAACTGATAGATTATGCAAAAGGTCATAAGTTTCACTACTGTAAGAAATTCTCTCATTGAAGAAAAACCTCAAAGATTATGACTGGGTGTGGAAGAAATAGACAACACTACTAGGTGTGTAAAAGACAAAAACGTTTCTCCGCTGATGTCGCAAAAGATAATTGCCCAATATTCATGAACGATTTTTCAATTAAATTTTTGAGAAAGGAAAATCTTTAAAAAGATAGAAAAACAAAGAATACAAAAAGCTGAACACAATGCTCAATACGGTGCGTGAGGCCCGGGTTAAATGTTTAGATTGGTTGAGAGACGAACCGAACGAAAAAAAGCAATGGAAAGCAAAACATCGCAAGGGAGACGGAAGGTTTCGGGAGAGTGAGGGCCGAATTGGAGGAAGTGAGAGAGTGAGTGCGTGTATACAACAAGTGCTTGAGACACAGACACACAATGGATCTTTCGGCCAACCGGCCTTCGACGCACTGTCGCGTTCGGTTATTGATCGAATCATCATGAGACATGTATAATCATATTACGTATCGAGGGTGTTGAACCTCTTCCCTCTTTCCCTCGCGCTTCTCCGACCATGGGGGTTGTACGTGTGTCGAGGCGTACCAGAGCGTGTGCTTCGGTAAAGTTGAAAGTCATAAATGACAGTTAACCTATTAAATGGAGAAAAGAAAATTTAACGGAGCCCTGACAAAAGATGATTTCCGAAATATGATAGTAAGATTGAAAAAGAAGACAAAATATTCAAAAAGTAGTACGTTTTTGTTTCAGATCATTTTTTTAATTCTTAAATTAATGCATTTTCAAAATTCTTAATTTTCAAGCATTAAATCAAAACAAAATTTGGGTTTCTCAATTACCAATCGGCAAGCTTGTGAAAAATCAAATATACTTTTTCCTATTTTTGTGTCAATTACCCTTTCAAAGTCATTCAAACTCATTTCTCAATATTTAAACCAAAAAGTTAGTTTTTTGAAAGAAGAAACACTAAAAAATTAACGTATGATGAACTGGTAAACCACGGCTATTTACAAACTATTCATTCAAAGCTTTTTTCGAATATTTCAAAAGCTATTAAACAAGTTAATAATTCTCAAGTTCGGTCACAATTTGATACGAGAAAATCAAGTCACAGTTTTGACAAAACTCAAAATGTTAGAATGTTCGCACAATTCAAATTGATGTGGTACTCCACGAGAGAAGGAATTTTCCAAATTCATTTCTAGTATTAAGTGAAGATTCAGTCTGAAATTGAAACTATTTTGAGTACAAAAAAACCAGCCGCATTCATCACTGAATAAAAACCAAAATAATAATGATGGCCCTAAACCCGAAAAACGTGTCTAGAAGAGATACAAACACTTGCCAACGTTTTCCGCAAAAAGGCAACAGAGGGAGAATAACGTTTCATGTTTGCCTTTCAAAATATTATGGCAGGCAGACAAATGTGAAATCAAAAAATGTGTGGTTGAGGGCCGAGACACAGATAGTTTCACTTTCCGATTTTGTGCACAAAAAAAAGGAAGAACAGTCTCTTGACCCTTTGCTCCCTATGATATCAACACTAGTTGAGCTCTTGAGAGTTCTCAAGAGTTGTCGCAAGAGGTTAGTCCTCGAGTGGTCTTTAACGGAGAAAATGAGATTTTGGGTTTTCTTTTATAGTTTTTATCATACTTGAAAAATCTTAGGCCGGCCCGGTGGATTCTAATTAGAATAGTTCTGAGATTTCTGAAATTTTGATAAATAATGCTAGTGAAAAATATTTTTTACGACAAACTACCCTTTATGAGTTCATTTCTGCGAGTTAAAAAAAATTCTCATTTAACTCCAGAAGGGAAAAAACAACAACACTGGACCGTGGAACCGAACCCTGAAAATTCTTTTTCAAAAACTCGGCTCATTGCAAGTGTGCTTTTCACCTACTTCAAAAAGAAAATTAATTCAATTCTAAATTTTCTATCATCCCATTAACTGTGAATAATTCAATTGAACGCCACTTAATACTTGGACTCCAAATTCTATAATCTCAATATCTATAAGACAGTGACGTTCTTTTCAAACTCCAGTTTTAGAAATCCCTGAAACTCCCACATCTCCATTTCCAAATTCTCATTTCCTCAAAAAGTTGCTTGAATTATGTAATCTGTCTCACATTTCGATAACCCACCCCGTCTAAATGGATCAGTTTTCTGCTATATTCTAGTTTTGTTCTTCTGATTCGATCCACCAGTATGTTAAATAAATGATGGCATTCATTTTTCTGATCCTAGTCTCACAAAGTTTCAAGTCTCGTCATTGATATAAACAATTGAAAGGGCAATAACAAAGATCGAGCTCACATGAATTTTAATCCAATCCTGGTGATTTTTGTTTTCTTTAAGTGTAGTAATCTAGGTGATATTTTGATATACAAATGAATGTTTCATTTTTATTTTAAAAAAGACTGAATTCGGTTTTTGAATGCAATAATAAAAAACAGAAATAGCTCTCTTCCGTTGTCGCTTACGACATACCACCCGTTTCACTAAATTGAGTAACTACGTATCTTCTTCTCACAAATAAAAATTGAATTCGGTATTGCGAAACCAGTTGAAATTTCGGCTTCTCATGCTAAAAAAACAGGAGGAGGAAAATACTTTTTTTATAAACAATAGGGGAAAAACATTAGATGGGAAAACAATCGGGAAGAACGTTTTTCGCAATGAAGAAATGTATGTATGTTACAAAAGGAAAAGAAGAAAAAAAAAGAAAAGTTTGAAACATGGAATGCAATAATACTGCACACATTCACAACTAGGCACTCATTCAATTTTTAAGTTTCATTCAAGCGAGAAGAAAAAAAAACGTTGTTTCCGTTTTTTCAGTTTTTTTTTCATTGTCTAGCACTAAAAAAGTCGGTTTGAGCAGCTCAGTTTTTCAATTTCAACAGTTTTCGCACACAAACAAAGTAAGAAAAAGGTCGTCAAATCGAATAATAGTAGGCGCTCTCAATGTCGTGAGGTCTTGCGGTATCAAATTTCCACATTTCCGAATTAAAGGGCAGCGTCATGAAGAATTTTTTAGGACTTGTTTGGAAGTTTGTTCAATCACAAATCAGAAAGACAGTTTTTACAGTCAAAGGAAAGACATGTTTTATTGAACTTTAGCTGAAATTCCTGTGTTTCGAACTATTTTTGAATAATGGGACTTGTGATGATTCTGAACATACATTTTTGATGGATTATCTTATGAAACTGGAAACATGACTGAAAACTATCACTTAGTTCAAACAGAACAACAAAAATTAGAAAGTTGAATTTCAAAGTTCCTTACTAATAAACATTTCATCAGTAAGGGAAATGCCGCAAACACTATGCCGCAAACACTCTGAAAAAATTGTAAACTCTCAAAATATTGGTGATATTCTGATAAATGATTTTTCAATTGACATATTTGTGATATTTCTCACAAGAATCGAAATGATTGTTTTTTAAGTTCACAGTTCGAATGAACTTCTATTAGAAAAAATACAGAAAAGTTCTTTGAAATTATAAATGATAGGTATAGCATTATTTGATAATCTGATGATTTTCTGTAATTACAAATAAATAACTTCATTTTCAGTCACCACTGCACCAAATTACTTTGAGTTTCAAACCCAAGTTCGTCCGATTTCATCTCGGTTCCTGTAAAAAAATTCGTTCAAAATTAACTATTTTATATATTTTAGAGGTCCGCTATCACAGAGCCTACGGTATCCGCGTAAAATATCATTATGCAATTTTATTTTATTACTGTTGTAAGCATTTTTTCCAGAATGATTGTTGCAGAAGCTTCCAATTTTTTGTTCTCTAATTTTGATTGAAGTTTAATATCCATAATGGCAAAAATTGTTATCAAAGTTTTTTTTAATTAAGGATCCGGATCACATCACTTACAATGTAAGTTTCGAATGCATTGAGATCATCACGAAAGGAGGTTTGATATCTATTGAAAGTGTCATCTGAAAAATACATCTGGAACATGTTCTCTTATCATCATTCCTGTTCCCAATAATGCGCTTCATATCCGCCACGTTTCCTCTGATTTGGTTTTTTAAACTAATCTCTCATGAAAATCGTCTCCCAGAATACATATTTTAATTCAGCAAGAGCCAAGCCAATTTTAGATACAATCCCAGGAAATCGCGACCGGTGCAAAAGCACCGATGGCTACTAATGGACTGCTACGTAATTGTTTCATCTATTATCCGGCCACGTTGTGCAACGTCGTTGATTAGAAAATAAGGATTAAGATGCTACACGTTGTTGGTCGGTCGACGACAGGACACCACCCCAATGTTGCAAATATCCAAAAATAACACTTGCACTTTAAGAAAGAAACCGGAAGGGAACATTTAAGAAACATATGGCGGTGGAAAGTGTGCTCCGGTCATTCGGTTAGTCAGAATCACATATTCTAAAAGTAAAGAGGTTGGTCAGAATACCATGTGCTGAGAAATATTATACTGATATTCTTTAATAAAGAGCACTAATCTTAGAATCACATCATCTAAGATGTTAGAAGAACTGAAACAAATTATTTTCGGTATATGTTAATAAATTAGAACTTTTGATAGCATTTGGAAACTATTGAAAATGCTAATTAACTTATAAAGTTTATGAAAATGACATTTAGGGCAGTTCGAAACTGTAATGATCCCTAAGTTCTCAAAAAAGAACTTTTTCGAAAGTATTGTACATCAGTTTCTGATTGGATAATAGTGCAAACACCCACACTACACTCAATTTTAAATTCGTCTTCGTCTGATCCCTTTTTTGTCTGTCTCATACATTTCCCTCATCATTCCCAAATTTTTAACTTGATAGCTTCTGAAACACATCAAAAGACAAAATACAATTCTTAAAACATTGTGATTTTATTTTAAAATTTTTGAAACTTCACACGTGCAACCCCGTGCTTTTCATGGCTTTCAATTGTACCTACTCGTGTTGCCTTTTTACGTAAACCGTCAGAATTCAAGTTCGGAGTCCGCGAACTACATTCGCCTGTGACGACGATGTATCCCTTTTTGCTTGTTGATAGAAGTCCCCTCTGCTAATGCAGAAATCTGCTTACGTACTTTATCGGAATTCTGGATGCACTTTAGCGTTCGTTGAATGTAAACACGCCACTTATCTGGACGTCTTCATAATTCTTTGGCCACCATTGCTCTATTTATTTACCAATTTTACACGGATAGGGCAACTGATCCTCTTCTGATTGGGGCTTTTGTTCTGATCCCGCACTAATTAATCAAATTTTACAGGAATCCTTACAGGAAGAGTAGTGATACGAGATATATGAAAACATAACAAATTAAAGGATTTGGAAAATTCGAATTTTGATTTCACAAATTTTTTTCGCTTAGAGGTGTTCCCTGTGGTTTGACCTCCGCAAAAAAGGGAGGAGTAGGCAGCCACACATTAATGGATTAGACTAACAAATTTCAATCTAGAAAATACCGAGATACAGGAAGCGTCATAAATGAAGCCTGGCATTTAACTGATTTTTGTTATATGTCATAGAAGTGATCCGGATATACAGACATACAACAGGCACATGATCTTTTTTTCTTGTTTGTGTTTTTGTGTTGGTCCCGCTTCTTTGAAGATCTTTGAACCACTCGGACTACGGTTTCGGACCGGGAGAATAATTTCAAGTGGATCACCCAAACATATTACTCATTGCAAATTAACTACATCGTGACCCAGGGACAAATGAAAACTGCAAAACACATATATTGGTTACTCTTCTGTTGCTTATGTCATCCAAATTCAGTCAAATGTCCAGCAGGTAGTAGTGTTCTGCGAAACCGGCTTGACCTTTCTCCCGTCTTTTTGGTCTTCCCAGTATGTTTTTTCAACAACTTTCCGTGCTAATCTGTGTTAGAAGGAGTTGAAGAGGAAGAAAAAAAGCAGATCAGAAAAATGCCCAACTAATTTTTGTTTTATTTATGGCATTGGTCTAGAAATTGCGAGAAGAGGGTGGATGGACAGCTCAGGGATTAAGTTATAATTCCCAGTGCATAAAGTCAAATGTTTGTGTTTCTTGGAAGGTGATACAGCAATTTTTTGTTGTTGAAAATGCGAAGATCAGTCATTTTCAGGGAATGAAACACCTACACTTCTATCTAGATCCTTCTAAATAGGATTCTAAACAACACGGAAGAATTTGAATTCGACTCATTAAATGGAGTGGCACATGATGGCGTTTTTGAGAACTGAAATAGCGAGAAGCATCAAAAATTAAACTGAAGGAGAAATGTCACTTGAATATTCTTAAATTCCGCTAAAACCTACCTGAGAATGTTGCCAGGAATCTGGATTTGAGATAAACCCGCTTGATCCCAAAGTATGCCCCCCGCAAATGTCATATAGACAGAAATTTTTGGCGTCATTGTTCAGACTACATTGATAACCTACGCACCTTAAAGTGCACGTTACTTGTGAATTGTGTTGCGTTGTTAAGGACAAAAGACGGATTTCAATTTGTATGAATTCTTTGTTTGAAGAATACATTATTATGTGCTAAGTAATCCACAAAAATAAAAGCATACACGTATTAAGTAGCAGCAAAAAAAAATAGAAACAGAGATGGAAAGAAGAGAACCAAATATGAAGTGAGATCACTTGTTTAGATATCTGATTACCCGGAACGACAATATTATATCATCAGGAGAGAAAAAACGGAGATCTAGGTATATTAATACATACAAATTGCAGTACAACTCTATTGTAGACACCTACATTCTATTTACACTATGAACAAAATAAATTGATGGGTTATAGTGGGAACAAAATAAATTTAAAAATGAGTACTCGTAATAGGTTGGGGTTGTGACATGAGATGATCGGGCACTCAAATGAACCGAAAATGTGGGAAGCAAGAAAGCAAGCAGTGGGATAGTTTCCATGAGACATGGCTCCGATAGAAAACATTCAGAACAGGTAGGGGAATTGGGTAGGCAGTAGAAGAGAATTGAATACACGATACCTAGAGGAAAAAGATAAAAGGTGACTAGAAAAATCTGTTCGGGGTTATAGACGTATCGCCCTTATCGCGAACAGATGCCTCGTCGTCCTCCTTCTTGGATGTTGAATTTTCTTGGTTTCAGCTTCTTCCTCTTCTTCTTGTTCTTCATTTTCTTCCTCCTCATCTTCTTCTTCTTCTTCCTCACTTTCCTCCACAGTTTTGTTCATATCTTCTTGTGCGTTTTGTTTAAGCATCCAGCTAGGTGTCTTATCTGCTTTACCCAGACCGCTAGACCGGAAGATTCCTTCCCGAATTGGTTCTTGAATAGTGCTAGGCGTGGCTGGAACTGTTGTGGCAGTTGCATCATCATTTTTGACAATGACATCCTTGAATTCTGGTCGTTGTTTTTCTTTGTTTTGGATAATCAGGATTATTTCAGACTCAAGCTTTCTCAATTCTGCATCTTCCTGAAAAAGAAAAGGACAGTTAGTATATTATCTCATGAGATGTGTCGCCATTCCACTCACCAGCTTCTTGAACATGCAGAAATGTGGTTCTTCATCATGGGCACCCGGGCAGTCTCGCATATCGTCACATAGTTGGTAAGGTTCAATGCATACTGTTTTTTCCAGTGGGTCGTCCACGTTTTTCTTGGGACATGCCATTCCCGGACGTTCCAGAATTGTCATGCATTTTAGATCATCTGCAAGAGAGGAAGTAGGTCGCGTTTTGTTTGAGCTCTAGTAATGTGACCCTGGTAAGATCTCAGTGTTCATCACGATCCATATTTTATCCCTAATCCTTACTTTTCCACATCACAAAAGGAGCTCTTGGTACAACTGGCCGACGGACTTGTTCCGTTCTTTTGTGTCGCCTCGGATGGATGGGTCGTATTAATGAGTTCCTTTCCTGAAATAAGAAGGATGTGACAATAAGAAAAAAGGCAATAAGCAAGGATAGCAAAAAACTAATCAAGACGTCTATCTGGGTAATACTAAGAAAAACGAAAAAGTAAATATCGGTGGTGGGTTTTTCTGTACTTACCTCTTGTCCGAAAGCCGAGATCAGATAAACAAGGTATTGAAGCGAAAGGAGTGTGAACCAACGGCACATCCTAAAATGAATCTTTATATAGAAAATATGTTTTATTAATGAGTTTACAGTATGATGAATAATGCGAGAAAAGAAAATAGGATAACAAAGAACAAGGAACCAGAATGTTCTTGAGAATGCCGAAAGTCGAACCGAGTATATAAGAAAAGGTTGAACAAATAAACAGGTCTCAATTTTCAAAAAAAGTGACGAATATATAAGAAAAGAATGAACAGGAACAAGAAAGGACATAGAACCGAAGTGTTTTCATCCTCTTTCGAATGTAATCTAATTTAAGAGTATGTTTCGGTTAAAATACATCTTGAATATTATTTAGATTCAGCTCATATAGAAAATGACTTGAAAAAAGTGGGTGGGAGAAGAAACGGGGCGGGGCTGAAAGAGATTGATGAACTGCTTCTTCTCTTTAACAAACTAAAGCAAATTTGCAGAATTACAAGAACGCGTAGTTCAACGTAACGATTTGAGGTGGCGGAGGGGCTTCAAAAGGTAGGAGGAGCAGGAAACGGAGAGCGGACACAAAACGGGAGGTGTGGTATGTGACTTCAAAGAAAGTCTAAAAATTCCAACTTATTCTCTACTACTGATGTAACCAGGATTATCAGAAATTTAGGTGTTTCGGGATCAGTATTCTCAATCCAGGATCTAGATTTTTTATTTATTTGAACGCCTCCAAAATTTTTGGACGCCGCCTCCGATCAAAATTTGTGTGTGCAGGAGAAAAAAAATAAATCACCTCACTTTGAAGTTACCTATAAAGTAGTAGAGCGGAAAAAAAAATAAAGATGAAGATAGGAGATTGTAGTAAGGAGGCGAGATGGGGTTGAATGGCTGATATGCCTAATTGGCAAAAACTGATCAGCACAATCCAGCGAATTTAGACACTCTTATTGGGTTGGTCCATGAAGATTCCTCTTTGGTCGATGCTTTTGCAAGAATAATGAAAGAGTACTACTGTAGCTCATGACAAGAAATGAGGGAAACAACAAAATACCATAAGATCAGGGAACATCTATCCACACGGCTTTTGATCACAAGGAATGAAGTTGTAGCAATTTCGGAATTAGTACAATGAGAAAATCTCCTATATTTTAATCTGTTTGTTGAAACAACACGTCGTAGTAATATCATGTGTGATTTTTGTTTGTTGTGATTCGCAGAAGTACAAAAGGACTTGCGAGTTTTTAATCCACGTTTCTTTTTCTGACACTCTTCCATGTGCTTTTCGATTTTAATCTTGGGATTTGAAAGGTTTCAATCGTAGTAGTAGTAATAGTAAAAAATTTCGAAAACTGAAAGATGCTACTATCGAAATTCGGTCGAACAAAGATTTTACAGCTGCATCTTGTAGGCCAGAGAAGTTCAAGGCTATACATTTTCGGGCACGAGAAGGGATTTATGTGTTTACAAGCAAGTGCTACGGTATAATGTGGAAAAGCCAAAAACCAGGAAGAAAGGTCGAAAAATAGAAGAATTAATGAGAGAAGGAAATGAACATATTAGGTCTTCTGGAATTCAGTTTCAGCCAAACAAAAAAACTTATCGCGGGAGCGGTAGCATGTTTATAAATCTAGAATCCCAAGCGCCGCCCCTTTTTTTTGAGAATGAATGAGAGTCTAAAGATATGGGTGAGAAGGGCTCACGGAAACAATAGCGAAAACAGGCTAGAAGAGGAAGAGGAGTAGAGAAAGGCGTCTGGAAAAAAGTGAAGAAAAAGGAGAAGAATGTGAAGAGTCCTCTCAAAAAATTAACGATGAATTGAGTGGTGCTAAAATTTCTTCGAACTACATAGAAGTATATGTTGAACTGAAATCAAGTCTTTTTGACTTGATGACGTCTTCAAGAGGTTTGAGGAAACATGTTTCGAAGATGTTTTTATAGGAAGTGGATCTTTGGAAAAACCAATTTTGATGCCACTGTTTTGACATGACTGAACCGAGACTCTCTAATTGAAGCTTAAGATTCTCCGGTTAGATAAATGCTATCTTTTGGTTCTATTTCTGTAATGTTGGTCTCAGTGAATCTAAGCTTATTATTCAAAGAGTGGGGTTCTAGAATAACTGTTCAACGGTTTTGTTTGTCATCCAAGTTCTAATAGTGACTCCAACCTAGCCAACCCGGAATCTGGTTCGCAATGTTGCACTTTTTTAGGTGTCTCGTTGAATATTCAAAGAGGTCCCCCCAACGATTGCATCAGAAGTAAAAATAGGGGCGAAAATGCATCTTTCTCGCGGTGTAGGTGGGATTGAGGGTGGAAGTCAGTTCGAGAGCTCATCGAATCTCATTAATTTTTCCCCAGTTTACTTTCGTGTTTTTTACCCAGAGCGTGCAATGGGTTTAACCTTCTATCCCGTAAATCACTACTCGTTTCCAATTCCACAACTCATTTTCTCTGAAAAACGGGGCGCGATTAATCGTCAAAACATGAATTGAGTGGGTCAGGGAGCGATTTGTGACGTACTTTTGATGTCTCCTTGGAAAAAAGGGAAATTATTTTTACTCGTTTCTTTGGTTTCATCAAAGAGCAACGTAATAAAAAACTCTCATCATTTTTAATGACTTCAAGTTACTGGGAACGAATTGCAAAATCATTGTTCCAAGGGTTTCATGTTATTTTTAAACACCCTATTACACCTCTCGTTTTGTGTTGTATATGCAAAAAGTGGGTTTCATTGTTTCCGTATAGGAGGATTAGGAATCCCAGAAATGGTTTTGCTTTTGTCATTTTACTACGTCGGAAATAGAGTAGGAGTAATATTCTAAGAAACCCGAGAGGATATCAAAATGTTCTACGTAAATGTCAAATTTAGATCAGTGAATAAGACATGAACCGGGGAGCAATATGGGGTGACAAGAAAGTCTGGAAGAGGGAAAGTTTGACAAAATGCAGATTACTCGGTACAATGATAAACAAGGATGTGACGTCGATAAGCGTTGGAGGTCTCTGCTGTTCAAATTACTACTAATTTCCAATTCGAACCGGATGGCGGAGTTGGGGGTGTAAAATATACATATATCATTTCTCTCTGTCTCCCGGTTCCTAAAAAATAGTCTTTCGGGAATTGAGCTTGATTGAAGTGACGAGAGATATTTGGGTACGGCAGAAGTGTTATCACGTTATCCAATATTTTTTTTATTTCAGCTCAATGTCGTACACAACGCTGTTGACAATACATCTACACGTAACACAAAAGCTGACAATCACAATTTCCGACTGTAGGTAAAATATAGAATAGATTGAAGTAGATGAGATCAAGTTTCATTTAGAGAAATTTCTTTTAAAAAAGAGTAGCTTAATTACCTGCAGATTATTTTTTTTTCAAATTTTCACGTTCATTTACTTTCCACCTCCCTCTTTTTCATGTTTTTTTTTCATTCATCTTTTTCCCCTTGATAGCGGAAATGAAAATCAGCAGAGGAAAGATTAGAGACCAGGCAAGAAGCTTTTCGAAAAAGGTTGCAACCATAAAGATGAAAAGTCTAATCGCATAAGAATCTCTTTCCAATCCAATTATGTGCTGGTAAGAAGAGCAAAAAACTTGAGAAAGAGTGCATTTCAAATGTGAAAATTAGACGGAAGGATGGAACGAGGAAAACCGGGGGAGAGGGAGAGGTCCGGATACATACAAGTACATGCATCCGTATACCGGATGTTTTCTAATGCTTGTTAACTGTGATGAGTCAATTCCTTTCGACATATGACTTTTGGGTTCAAGGTGAGTACCGGGAAACTGTGTTTGTTTCCGATTGACAAAAAATGGAAACAAACTCCATAGACATCATCTAAATCTAATCTAGAACAAATTTAATCATTTCATTTGATCCGCAGCTCTATTTGGTACACGTGTTCAATTTAATGCAAAAAAATAGTCTAGGATGTCTCGACCAAAAAAAATGTGCACTGGTTGACATTGTCAACCTGGGCTTTGACAATCATAGCGCACTATAACAGCATCGCTCTGACGTGATTTGACATCTGTGGTGTCCGATTCTGACAATTCTTGTGGTCAACATACGGCCCAAAGATACGTCGTCACTTCTTCTCATTCAATTAGGTCATTCAGTTTTGTTTTCATTATTTTTTTCTTGCATCGCGGCTTTTTTTGTCATTAGCTTCTCTTAAAAACGTAAACTAATGTAGTAGTAAAAAACACGTGTCATTCACGCACATCATCACGTCTTTCACCTTTTTGCCTACTGCACATCAGGTGCCAAAAGTTTCATACGGAACTTTAGTTCCTGGGCAGAATCAACAGACAGAACGAAGAAGGTGTCAGAAAATATAGTCTGGTGTGAAAACATCGAATCCGAAAATTTCTGCGTGAAAAATTCATTACGGCGGTGAAAACAAGCTTAAAAGATTACGGTATTATAAAAAGCTTAAAGTCAATCAGAAATGAATCGTAAATCTCAAATCGCAAACGAAAACGAGAGAAATATATTGGCGAGACATCAGGATCTTCTGTTACAACACTCCGAAGAAGATTTTACACCAATTTTTAGAAATCACGAGAGGACTAATTTTCAAAGATATGAAAATAGTGATCATACCCAGATAAGCATCAATTTCAAATTTGTTTCCAATTTTAAGAAAACCCTCAACTCGAACGAGAAGTACTCGCTTCCTCCGTGATCAGTATTCTTCGTTAACAATTTGTAAGTCCAAGGGTCAGCGATCTCCATTCTTCTTCCTGGTCGTGTATTTCCATGTTTCTACGCTTCGAATTATGCATATCAAGTAGATCCAATTGGGGATACTACTAGCGGAAAGAATTGTTAAACATAGTTAAACATGTTTGCTATGGGTTTACAGTCATGAAGGTTAACCTTTGTTACTTGAGTTTTAATTTGGAAACATCCTGTTTTGTAAATTCTGCAATGCTTTAATGTTCTAAATTTGGTATCAATGAATCAACTAACATTTTAGACGATCGGAAGTACGATACGTATGATCTGTGATTTCATTTTAGAATTTTGAAATAGACAGTATGAGTGTCACATGCTTGTTTCGATTTCGTACGATTTTGTGATTTTACCGAAGCACTATAGAGGAGTTTCTGCCTCGGAATACTTATCAGAATGGCTTGCACGGAGCGGACATTGGCCCTGAATAGCAATTCTTCCAGGAAAAAACCACTCTGCTACAAGTTCTACAAAAGTGGAGTTACACCGAATTCAGAACAATTTCACTCCCATTTATCGCATAAACGCAACTTTTAATTCGTTTCCGAATAGTCTTAACGGCCCAAAACCATACCGAGCACACTACTTATAGACAATCATATAACGAAAGAAAAATGATAAGAGGAGTGAAGAATCGAAAAGCATCACACAGATAGCAATGGTCAAGTTTTGCAGCTTGCCAAGAATATAGTATTAATTTAAAATCTTGAAGATAGAGAGAAAATCCGAAAATGACTGAACTCAAATGTACCGAAAGCAAGAGTTTCCTAAGTTCATATACATAGACGGGCGGGAGGATAATTGCGAAGATGACCAGTTGATGCGTTTTTAGTCATGGATATATCAATTAATATGCTTTCTTTTTTCACATCTCGATGACGTCGAAACTTGGCCGTAATGAATGAAAATATGACACAACAGACTGCACTAATGGAAGAACAATAGGGAATAAAAGCGGGGGGTAGTGGGTAAACTTGGAATATCTCTGTTTGGAGGTAAATCCGGGCTACGTCGTCAGCGTCTGGATCTGTTTATATTTCTATTATTGTTAAGTTTCTACCAGTGGGTGACAGGACATAAATTAAATAGTTGTTATTTCGCTACGTCAGAAAACATACACGCCAACAAAAAGGGATTTGATTCCAATAAATACGGTTTGACTGTTTTATGGTCCTTTTTCAAAATTTCGCATTCAAGAACCTTCGAAAAAAAAACACAATTTCTTCAGATTTTTGATTATTTGATGTTCAATTTTCAAAGGTAGTACTCACATTGCCCTTTTAATCGAAAGGGATAGGGATGAGTGATTTTACTAGTGAGTTTATCAGTTTCACATGACAAGTTTGCAAATAATTTATGCCAATCTTCCGCATATATAAACACCAAATACTACGCTTACTACTTACTACCTGCTGAGGAGAGATAATGGGTTCGAAGAATGTTTGTGTTTAAAAAAATAACAAAAAACACATTTTTGCTCATTTTCAGCAACAAACACACGTTCGCGATGTTTGCGGGGAACTGAAAAAAAGGGTTCAAAAAATTAGAGCTTTACGTTTGTTATTAGAAAAAAAACACCATTCTACTACTACGACACAACTGAAGACTCATCGGGGAAGAACAAAAGATGAGATTGGAAGGAAAGAAGTTTAATCCAAATCCAGCCGGCTATTTCTGAGCATTTCCTTGTTCTTTTGAGCACACCCCCAATAATCAAGTGTATATTGAGCGTTCTTTTTGACCTCGAAGATTAGATTATCGGATTAACCAAAAACATCCATCCTAATCCCCAACTATTGAAAAGTTGCGGCAATAATCACAATCTTTCTGACTTGGTGTCTCCCTTTCATTGAAAAATTCGAAGAATGTGTTCTAGAACTTTCCTTTTTCCCGTTTCTATCAACAGTACCTAATAAAATTGACTGCTCTTTCGCTCTCTGATCAGGTATCTATTCGGCTCCGCCTTTTATGGTCTTTAGTACAATCATTGGCGGTGCTTACGTAGGAATTACCGGAATCAATGATAAGGGAAAAGTGGGCAGAGGCACGTGGAAAACGGTATAAAAAGACAGTTCTGAAACAGATAATACAAGACAGCTTGTCCATCTGCCGATATGTTTGTCAAGTCTCTTCTCCTTCTCTCCGTCGGTAAGTCAACTTAATTTAATTTATATTTTCAGTAAAGGTATTTCTAAACGAGAAAAAACCAAGTCAGTAGCTCAAGATAAATGGATTGTTTGATTTTTTTCTATAAAATTACTAGTTTCTGCTAGTAATTAGATTGGAAGGTGGTAACTTAGTTTTATGTTACTTTTTTGCTTGACTTTTAGTTTTGAGTTGTGGTGTAGCCTTTCTGATCAGCCTGAACACTGATGCACATTCAATTTGCTATGTTAACACTTAAGTTCATCTCAAAGATAACATGTTCGGAGAAGCAAATTGAAAAAAAAGAGAAAAATCCACGGATATTAGCTGGACCCGGAAAAGAGGAAAACCAATGATTAATCTAGTCACCTTCCACATTTTAGCTAATATGTTTACTGGTTTTGTTTATGTTGTTGTGTTTGCTGGATATCATTAGAGGGGGGAGAGGCTAACCGAATAAAAGTGCGACGAATCAGCTCATATCATTTTTTGACTTTAACCACGGGATCTAATCAGCTGTTAGTTCTGGCTTATTATAATTGAGCTTAGCAATAAGTAAATTCTATGTTTTTCTTTTGTTTTGGAACAATAGAAAATTGGGATGTTGAATCATGATTCTTGATATTGAAAATACAAAGAAATTCTAAAAAACCAACATCACGAGAATACGGTACTTTTTCAGCTATCGCGTACGTCTCCGCTGATTGCCTTCACTGCATCTGCATGAGAGAGTCTCAATGTAAGCCAATTGGATGCCACATGGACGTTGGATCTCTCTCCTGCGGATACTACCAGGTAAACCATACAGAATTAAAAGAGGAAAAGTAGGAAAAATGTGACAAGTGGGAATGAGAACGTAAGTTTTGGTTTCTCGAAAAGTTGTTCATTGAAAACGAAACCTTATTAGGTGTTCGGTGGTTTGTTGATCGCTTTGACATTCAAAAGAGGAAACAATAACATCGCGAAATATGAGATTTGTCAAAAATAAATTAGGAAGATGTTCGATAGTTTGAAAGTTTCCGGATATCACCAAAATTATGCATTGAACTAAATTTTAATACGGTAGATTGCCTCTTAAACATTTTTTGCTTTTGAGCTGCAGATCGAAAATTGACAATTAGTATAGTTTGGCTATACATAGCCATATTCATCACAATGTAAATATTGGAAGACACGCGGTATTTGGAATGATAAAGAGCACAGAATTGATTTTGTTTAATGTTGCGTGAGCTAGCTCGTGAAGATAAGAAGAGAACATTGAGAAGGTTAACACCGGATTGAGGACCACAAAGTAGGCTAGCAATAAAAAAACAAAAAACAACAGAAAAACTGACATTGAAAAAAAAGTGGTCACTGAAATTTAAATACTTCCTTGGAGCAGACAGCCGGTGTCAGAACTCGGAAGAAGTAAAGCAAAAAAAGCAAAAAGTTGAACCCGGTTATATTGAAAATGATCTTAGAAAACGGGGTGCATACGATCAGCGCCGAAAAGCAGAAAAAAACATATTTTTTGATTTAAGATCAAGATCGGATACTACGAGGACTGCGGACAGCCAGGAAAGAAGTCTGGAGAATCTACTGAAGCCGCCTGGAAGAGATGCGCTGACGATCTCAGCTGCTCAACCACTTGCGTCGAGGTATGTACCCAAATATAAAGCAAGCTGGTTTGCAAAAGTCACGAAATTCTGCTTTCACAGCTGATCCGAGTAGGAGGAGCAGCTTGAATCCGTAAAATCTCCAAATTCCGGATAGAATGTCGCCTATTTAAAGCATATACCTAATGGTTGATCCTCAAGAGGATCCCGTCATCTGGTAGATCACTCTAGGAAATGAGAAATGCTGGCGAACTTGACTCCTAATTTAGCCCATGGATTACGTGTTTTTTCTTTCGCGCCCACCTGGGATAGAGAAAATTTTGCAAATTGTGAGGGTGTGGTGGCATCATCTAAGCGCTAATTGTCTATCACGTCATAGCCTAGAATTCCCAATTTTTTAATAGGAACTGAATACACACATCTCCGTGATAAGAAAAACAATTTTTGAGACAATGATCTGAAGGAAATCACAAAAATAACCTATCCCAACGTAAACATGCACATTCTGGCTTGAGGCAAAACATTATTAATAGATTTGCATTGCGAGAATGAAATAGAGACCAACAAAAAGTACTTATTGTTATGGATACCTAAAAACCAAGATTATGACAGAATACGCTAAAGCGTTAGAAGCTTTTCTATTCTTCGAATCAAGTTGGTTTTGAACAAAAACGCCAATCATGGAAATTCAGAACATTCTACTCTAAAAATCAAAAATTTTTTTTCAGAACTACTACAACCGTTACAAGAGCCAGTGCAACGGACTCGGAATGGGAGCCTGCCAGGTAAAGATTCTCGCCTACGCAAAAAAACGTTGTTGTTTCTAGTAGCGAATTTTGTATTTCGAGGATACAATCCGAAGTTTTGAGGGGCGGGTGTGTCTAGTTGTTCAGCGGAGGTTGCCCAGCCATTTTCTGATTTTTGAATTAATCACGGTATCAAAGAAGCACCATACAAAGTGATGGGGTCAGAAAAAGTTAGGCAACATTCAATTGTGATATGATCAGTAACGCCTCTTTTTCTGACATGTATTTTCTTCGAAAAATGTAGTTTAAGAATCTAAGAAATCAAAATTTCCTGGTCTATTTAATTTGAAATGATAGACTAAGAACATGTCTCATTTTTTCTAACCTAACATTAAAACTGAAAAATGGCAGAATCAAAATCGGTGGCATTTTTTGGGAGTTCAAGGAATGAAAAAAAAAGAGAGGAACGAAAAACCAAATTTCTTAGAACCCATTTTGACCAGTAAATGTCAACTGACCAAGTGACATTTTATGAGAATAAGTTGAAAAGGTCAAATTTAACTTGTACAAAGCCCAACTGACGTAAAACGTTCCATGGGATACAAGTGGGTATATAACATTTAGCTACTTAAAAATTCACATGTCCACCTAGCTTTTCGAAACGACTCTGACGAAAGCAGCAAGAAAGAGTGGACTACAAAACGGTTTGACTCCTTTGCCAATTACAAACGCCGTGTCACGTTCGACTATTATTTTTTTTGTGTATATATGCATAAAGCAATTTAAGACAAAAAAAACGGATCGAAAATCAAAAAAGGCTACGATAATACGTAGTTTTAAGCACATAATAACTTTTCGTTGTATTTTTGTTCAAATAATAAAAAAACACAATCTTTGACATTTTTAGATCATGGCCCGTAACCACAACGGAGGACCACGCGGATGCCACAACGGCGGAACTCAAGCCTACTGGAACGGAGTCCACGCCTGCTGTGGATGCTCTTAATTCTTGAAACGTTTCTTGTAAATCCAATTTTTGTATCAAAATAAATAGTCATGCATAAAAACGCTTTTAATAGCAATACCAAACACCCGGAACAAATTTACAACACCGAAAAGTTTCAGAGGATTCCAATAGAAAAATATCACAGTGATCATATGAGTTGGTATTCGAGATTTCATTTTTGATGGCATTCCGAAAACATGAAGAGCAAACAGAAGTGACTTTGAAAGCCAAAACCAAAAGAAAAATTTCAAAAAACTTTTGAACAAATTCAAAAATAATTGAGTGGGCCGAGAGGTCAGTGGGTCAAATTTATGACATCAGACTGCCAAGTGAATAAAATTGGAAGTTGTTGAAATGAAAAGGAACAAGCGTCTAATCTAATAATAGATGTATCTAAATTGGGACCAACATTCCATGTCACAGACAATGAAAATATTATATGACTGAAATTATGGTAAAAATAACCCACAATGTTTTCATTTTTATCCACTTTATATTGCTCTATGATCCATGATGTTTAGAAGATACGTAGTTAATTAAATGACGGATTTGGAAAAGAACTCTAGTCCGAATGAGAAGATGAAAATGATAGACAGGGAAGACAACATAATCTGAAACTATCAACAAAAAGCTGAGAAGATCAAAGTATGTCTAGCAGATTGAGTCAAAAAATTTTCCAAGTCAAGGTTTTTCAAACTTCATAGAGCGAAACCTAAAAATGAATAACTACATACCGACTCAACTGGAAAGTGAAAGATCTTTCAATCCTGGTGAATTCGAAATGCGTTCAGATTGAAATCCGGCTGAAACCGACAGATCAGGGGTGGTCCAAGCCTGTCATTTCTGCAGAAATCCTTTCTGCTTATGTATTTTGATCATATATGTTCTTTTAAAATGAGAACAGAAGAAAAAGTCAAACAAGAAATACTCAATTATGAATAATGATTCCAGATTTACCGGTAGAAGAAAACAGATCGAAAAAAAAGTAAGAAGAAATCAAGAGGAAATAAACACAAGTTCAAATGTTGAACTTTTATTTACAAAGTCAACGTCAGAATATCGAGCATAAAAACCAATTACGAACATGTTCCTAGAGAATCGAAATTGAGAACTTAAAAAAAAAGGGAACCGACAAAATAAAGAATGCATTTTGAAAGAACGACGACTTTCGAAAGTGGGGCATCCCTGCCTAAAAAATGGTCTTTGATCATATCTACAGTAACCCTTAACAGTGGTCAGACAAAACAAAAAGCACCTCGTGAGCCCCCTAGCGTCCAGATAGACAAAACAGGTGACTGTGCAACAGGAAAAACTTTTTAAATTGTTTTTTGTGAACACAGAGACACCCCCCCCCCCCATCAAAAAAAAAACAACACTCGATTTTTATTTTGATTCGTTCTCAATTGATATCTTTCATCTTGTCGCCTCCTCTTTCTGGAGTGATTTGTGCTTTGCCACTCTTTCTATCGTACAAGTTTTACGTTTGATTTTGCTTGACACACGTGAAAAAAATTTCATCATGTAACCTACCGATCAAGCCGGAGTGAGAATGTTGGTCCTGTCACATATGTGACTCTCGCAGAGAGTGAAAAAAAAACAAATACAAAACACACGATTCTCATTGGGTACAGTAGCCCGGGAGAACAGGAAAAAAAAGTAGAGCACAACACAATATGTCATACCATAACTCTCACTAAGTTCCGTTGGATTTGCCCGCAGGGTGTGTGAGTAACATTATCTGATTTCAAATCTCTCCTGATCCTATCCGAATTCCAGTGCAATTTGGTGCAAAAACATAACTATCAAAATCCTACTTGTGTTGGGCAACAGGGAAAAAAATATTGCAAAGTATAGCAAGTGTGCTTGAGCAATTCTTTAAAATGTCAAATTCTCATTCTACTAACGAGAATGAGAAGAAAAAACTAATCTACCGTGATATTTACACTCGAGTAATTAGCATGGGAGTGAAGATCATTTATACAACTCGAATCAAAGTTCTGTCACTACAAAACTAGAGCTTTCAAAAACTTTTCTAATTCCCATTGGATGCGTGCATTCAGTGAAATACTGTAGTGTTCACATGCTTTACAACTGAACCTAATAAAACCAATAAATGAACAAGGTTTCCGAAATTGACACTTGCCATAATATTAAATCGCAACAATTTTGGAACCCGTTATCAGTAACGTGTAACATGCTCTAGAAGAACATAGAAACTCTCGCTCAATAACTCTTTCATGTTTTTTATCAGTAGTTTTTTGCGTGGCTTTTTGATTTTTTTGCTTGCTTTCCCTTCAAAAAACTTTAGATTTTCATTGCTTTCTCATGTTTCTTTTCGCTTTTTTAAATAGATGTCAATTTAAATACTATTTCCTTTTTTGTGCCTCAAGATTAGTGCTTAATTGACAGAAGTGTTTGCTAGAGAATAAGTGTCGGCCTCGGCTTATTGATGTATCACGTAATGAGTCAACACAATTGGATCTCAAAATATCAGATCGACAGGGGGGAGGTAGGCGAAAGGGTGACAGTAATCCAATAGAATTGTATTTGCACTACAAATATCGTTCTCTATCAAATAAACCTATTACTGGCTGGAGTACAGTAGCCTATATTTTGTTCCGTGTCTTTTTGCATTTTGCATTTTTAATCCTAACCAATTCGACACATCAAAATATTATTAAGGTTCCTACTACAACTCACTTGATCTTCTTATCATGGATGAGCTGATGAAGCAACTTCACAAAGCAGTTTCCACTGATAACGTCGACCGTAATACGATCGCGTGAGTTTGATCCGTCCAATTTGAAAAAGAAAAAAGTTTAGAAATTGAGATATATGACACACACGACACAAAATGTGTTTTATTTCAATACTAGGTGCTGTTTTGTTCAAAACTTGTTAGGATCTACATTTCCTGATCTAGATCATGTCTGGAAATAAATATAAACCTATGGTTTGTGATTTTTTTTTGGATTACGAAAGTCATAGAAAAGGAAATGGGTGGAAAAAAACTGTAACTCACGTTTCAAAGAATTTAGAAAAAATATTTAAATGAATACAAATTTGAATTTCATAAAATCTAGTCTTTTATACAGATTTACAAGTGGGCGTTCTAGTTCTTTTCCAGAAACAGGTCAGATCTGCTAGGAAAAATATCAAAATATCTGGGCGTTTGAACTACAATTCCCTATACAAGTAGTCTCACATTTAAATGATGTGGTGCGTGATTCACGGATTCTGAATCCAGGAAAAGTTTGCCTCCCTTAAGGCTACAAATCCATCCCACAGAGACCTTGTGGGAGTACAACTCAAAAAATTTGTTAATTTTGTTATTTAAATAATAATTTAGACACTGTTTTGCAGAAAAGGCGTGGAAATGAATCCGTACCGACGAACGCTTCACGAAGTATTACTCGAGAGGAAGGATCTTCTACGTAAGCGGAAAATATTAAAAATTAGAAACATAAGTTGCATGAAAGGTCGCAACCATATCCGGCGGTCTTTTACGGAATTAAAAACTAATGGCTAGGATATAGCTAGCTCATCGAGCGGAAATTCCGAAAGGATGCACTAAAAGATTATCTAGTTTCAACGACACATAAATTCAAATTTAAAAATGCGACGAATGCATCAAAAATTAATTTTAGTTGTAGGCTCCAGAATGAACATGGTGGTTATGTTCGATACAGAGGAACCGTCGACGGAGATTGAGGAAATCCTAGTGAGTGAGGAAAGAAACAAATTTATAAAAATGGAATACTAGAAACAACCAATTCAAAACAATTTAAATCATTCAAAATGGTTGGATGAGTCTGTGAAATCCGACTTTAATATTTACACCTGCTAAATGCTAATTCTAAACACGAGAAAATAAACTGTAGATTGTAGAATCTAGTTTTAGAAGATTTTAGACCACTTCCTTTTTATATACAAAATACTCTGATGAGCTCATTTTTTCTCTGCAAAATAGATGAGTAGTACTACTATGAGTAGTATTGTTAAAAGTTTACACATGGACTACGATGACTTTCAAAAGTCACAAACAATGTACTCTAGAGTTACTCACATAGCACTCTTAGTAATCAAAATAGACGTCATGAAGGAAATAGAATTTCTCGCGAATCTTACAGGCTCAATTTCAAAATCCGACGTTCCCGATCGAAGAAGTGAATACAGAAAAAGATGAAGAGTGGCAACCATTGGAGAAAAAATATTTGGATGGTGTAAATCAAATCAAGGAGGATATGCTTTTAAAACAAGGACAATTGGAAAAGGTATCAGAAAACTGTCCTTGAACGTTCTAGAGGGATCATTGGCATATGACAGCATTGAATGCCAAGTCGGATTTCCGGCACTCTCATCCTGAGAATCCAACAGACGTGACAGGATAGTACGCCTGTCAATGAATATGTCATCATGCTAGATCAAGTTTAATGAAATGCTGGATTGCTTTTCGGAAAGCTGGGATAGCCTTGCTTAAGGGACTTTGGTTATTAGAGCGGATTTCTCTTTGTCACTATTTTCAGAATGTTTATCATGTTTCAGGACATGGAGCAATCGTTGACCCACGGAGAGAAGGTGCTCAGAAGTCACCGCGATTTTCGGCCAGTTGATGAAAGAGTGAGTTCAGGAAAAAAGATCAGGCCGATCAGTCTGTAGCGAGGTGTTTTTGGGAAAATAATTGGGATTAGTAATCCAGAAGTGGAAAAGTCAGGTGCTGAAGAATGGGATAAAAACACAACACGAGTTTTGTTGTCTTGAATTTTATCCTTTCGAAAAGCTTAGCTCAATTGTTTGGCGCCAACCTACTGTAATCCTTATAAATACTCACGACGCGAGTTCCCAGTTCAACTGCTCGAACAATTATTTGTTTCAATTCCGTTGTGGATTTGATACAAAAACATCTACAAAAAATGGAAAAAAAACAAAATATCAAGAGTTTAGGATGATCAAAATGGCCAAAAAATCAAATGTTTGTTTCGGATTAAAACTACGTGAATGACATTACTTCCGCGCTTCAACAAAACGGCTCAACACAAAACACGATAAGCTAAGATGTTCTGAAAATATTTAACGAGCAAGAAACAAACATCGTATGAACGCAACGTCACGGTTGAACATTGCAAGTGAAATTCTTATTTACACGACAATCCGAGATTCCAGAGGTTTACTGCAAAATAATCAGACACAGTTTTCCCCATAAAGTAGGATTTGAGAAGCAAAAGGAAGAAATATATACGGATCAAGATATTGAAAGTTTTTGATCTGTATTAAAATTGTCTTCTTACAGGACTACTGTAACATCAGGCAAAGCATCAGTCGACATTTCGATCAGGCCAAAGTCAGTCTTCGTGGAGAAGCAGCGACAAAGATTCTGGTCCTCCGCAGGGATATCGAGCAACAAGGGTAAAGACATTATAAAAACAATAATATCAAGTCAGATTTTTTGAGTTGTTGCAATCATTGGGGTTTGTGAGAATAACAAACCATCACAAAGATGTCACACTTAGAGTTTTCGTATACAGAAGTTCCTAGCCACCTTTATACTTGCACTTTGGTCGCCATAATCTCGGTCCATAAGATGTCAAAGATGTCAAAAATCTTTTAATTGATAAGGCGTAGGGGATATTACTGTAGTCCAAAATCAAAGCACATTGAGAGCTACCTCTTCAATTTTTTCAGGCGCAAAAGCGTACTACCGTATTTTTTAGTCTTTTTAGACAATATTCATAGATTTTTTCCTATCTAACAGTCGAAATAAAAAACAAAGGTAAAAAAGGTAGATAGGCTCAAAGAAAACAGTAGTCGACAAGAGCGTGATAATTTTTATAAGAATCGAGATAATTAGGTCAAAATAAAAACTTGAGATAACATTCTATTTAAGAAAATACGGTAATTAATCAGTGTACTAAACAATCAGCAACTAACAGAACGTTTGTCATGTTAGCAAACATTCTGTATTCTGTCAGGCTATGTTTTTGAAAACTGGAATAAAAACCATACAAGTATTCAGTTGAGCATTGAAGATGCAGTAACGAATTAAGCAATGTTCCGGAGGCGATCAGAACAAAATTCACGACTAAATTTAAATTTCGTTCGCTTTATAATTGTTAATTTAAGAACTGAAAAAATTAGTTTCTGTTCATCTGAATACTTTCAGCCTACTTTTATTGTCATACCATACCAGACGCTACGTAGCTCGGCATTTGCCAAAATACTTCCAAAACATTCACTAGACAAACTATGACACAGTCCCAACATCAACCCGGGGGTCAGAAAAGAATAACAAGATGATATCTTCGGTCCTCTAGAGACATTCTCCGTGAAAACCTACATGAAATATAAGTTGGCAAGAATTCAGTAGCTTGAATAGGATTTTCAAGATTTTGAGTAGGAAGCACGAAAAAAAATGTTTTGAGACAGTGTTCCATTTTTACATTTGAGAAAAAGGCTGAGATCATGAACACCCACTTGTTGAGACTTTATTTAATTTAATTTAATTTGTTTATTGATCAGGTGTAATGAAATATTAGAGGGCAGGACATGAAAGACTCAGAAAAAATGCCCCTCATGAGGCCTATCTGAGTAGGGGAGGGGAAACGGGATAATTAAGATATTTGACACAGGAAAGATGTAACCGGTAGAAAAAGAAAAATAGGGAGCAAATATATCAATAACGGGTAATACTGGAAGGAATTAAGGATTCAAACTCGGAAGGTAGGAGAAATCGGGTAACTTGGGAAGTGATGGCGTTCCACAGGGGAACAATTGAAGAAAAATAGTCAGAGGAGTAGGGCTGAACAATAATGAAGTTCATAGGGCGACGAGGGGAGGAGGAGTATTTGACATGTGCATTTAGGTTAGGAAAGTAGGCGAAGCCATTTAAAAATTTATAGAGAAGAATTAATTGAGCTTTTAGCCTACGATGTCGAATGGAGAACATATTGAGGATAGAGAGACGATCAGAATAGGAACTGTACTGGATATTACAACGCTGGAAAATACACTTAGAGAAAAATCTTAAGGGAGATTCTAGTTTTAGAGCAAGGCGAGAAGAAGGCGGAGGGGAATAAACTACAGAACAATATTCAAGAATTGGGAGAACATAACATTTGAAAAGATGAATGTAGAATTCTGGAGATTTAGATCTAAATGACTTTAAGAGTTGTTTGAAACGGAGAAGAGCTAAAGATGTGATTTTGTTGATGTGAGCAGAGAATTTGAGAGAGGAATCAGTAATGAGTCCCAAGTCCCGGACGGAGGAGGAGGGAGTAAGTGTGACACCCGCAATATTGAGAGGATGGGAAGAATTATGGGAACCTAGGCGAAGAAGGGCAGTTTTAGAGTGGGCAAGAGGGAGATGGTTGGCGGTAGCCCAATTTACAACCATGTTGATACCAGTTTGAAGGGCAATTGGGTCATGAGAATACAATTTGATATCATCAGCAAAGGCGGCAGTGAAGAGAAGGGATTTGTTCAAGTTCTAAGAGCAGATCATTGATGAATATGAGAAATAGTAAGAGACTGATCCTCGAGGAACACCAGAGGGAATGACAGAGGAAGGGGGTCCAATAAAATCATAGATTTTGACAGAGAACGTTCGACCAGAGAGAAACGAGGAGAACCAAGCTACGTAAGATTTAGGGACTCCAAAGCTAGCAAGTTTCTGGATGAGAAGTTGATGATGTACCTGGTCGAAAGCTTTGCGGAAATCGAAAAAGACGACGTCTAGTGTATTGTATTTCAAAATAGTAGCTTTATAATTCGAAAAAGATTGAACTAGAGAGGTGGTGCAGGATCTGTTGGAGAGAACAGTAGAGGCTCGGAGTCCAGGCTCGAATGAAATTTCCTCTTGGCCGGAGGCGCCATGGCAGACATGGCGATGATGGCAAAAAGTTAGCGAATAATCGATACGGGACGGGTGCCGGGAAGGAGAGGGGGAGATCGAATTGCAAGAATGATTTCCATTCACGACAACTCAGACAGCGTTTCGAATCAGATTTCGGTTTGTACGATTATGAAAACAGCGAGCACGAACTCTAAGATAAAACTTTTTGCAAAACAATGATGGACAAAGATCTCGATAAACCTCACATTGAACTTTTTCCAGCCGGAAGAGACGCAATTTCGACAAGAACACAACGGATACTCTGCAGAACTGGTTCCACGAGCATCGCCAAAACCCGTATCCCACCGACCAGGAAAAAGCCGAATTAGCAAAACAATGTAATATCAAAATTTCGCAGGTAAGATCAAATGTATGATTAGTGATAGGTGTGTGATGTTCAAAATGTATCGAATCCGTTCGAAAACAATTCGTGAATCAGCACAAATTGCATTAAAAAGAGAGAAGAAAACTGACGTCGAAGTTTAAAAACGCGATGATGGGATAACCGAGGAAATACTATCCCGAGCCGATTAGGACTACAGAAAAAATAAAATCTTGTTAGGGTAGTGTAGCTGAAATCATCGTTTGACAAAAGTGGAGTTTGTGCACAACAATATTTTCTCCAATATGCGAACGTTGGGGATTTTTTCCAGACTTCATAAGATCATTAGAATCAGCAGCGACCTTTTCAAAGAAACATGATTTTTGATATGTGCAAGATTTGATATCACTTTTTGATAGGACACAATCCGATTTTTTGAATAACAGGACACAAAAATAGCATTCTTTTTTCTTCAGATGTAAATAAAATACACAACACCTCTTGATCCGTTCCTCATTCTCGATATCATCAAACTTTTCTAAACATCAGTGCGTCGGCGTTGATGTTGTTGACGAGACTGATTTGTAAATAACAATACATAGTTGACAACAGAAACTATGTGACCAGCATTAGCCAGAGATCTTTAAATACAGCCAGATCTGAATGAATGAAACACATATGTACTAATACGGGACTAGAGATGAACTTCTGAAGATTAACTTGATGTGTTGTTGTTTTTTTGTTTATACATATAATATGGATTAGTGTTGCAGGTGAACAATTGGTTTGGGAATCAACGGATCCGTTCGAAACAACAAGCTCTGAGATGTGAGGAAGAAGAGAAGAAGCGACTCGCTGCGGTTGCTGCTGAGGAGGCAAGACAAAAAGAACTGGAAGAACAGAATGCTGCTACAGAAGCAGCAATTGCTGCATCTACCAATTTAGTGAATCCGGGAATTCTGAATTTGCCATTGGTGAATCCTGCAATGCAAGCAATGATGATTCCTAGCGTTCAACCTACCGTAATCAATAATTCGAGTGGTGAGCTATTACTAACAGGTGTGTGCTCTTTTACTAACGAGATATCAAAAAAAAAATGTATTACTTCAATCGTTTCTATAACTTCACGTTGAAAAAGACGCGCTGAAGCATTTTTCGATTTTTTCGGTTTTTCGGACCTTTTTCATACATAACCTTTTTTCAGTTGATTTTCACTCATTTTGACCATTTTCAGGAGCCTGGAGCTTGGCTGTCTATTTTCCAACCACTTTGAATGATTTGAAGGGTGTAAAAGGACTTACATAGATTGAAAACTTGGCATTTACAGACTTTTTTGAGATTTCTCAGTTTTTTAGCTATTTGTCGATTTTTGAAAAAAAACCTGTTTTTTTCACGTTTTTGATTGAAAAATTGGGCCGAAAAGGAGGTGTCTTTCAGAAATTGGCAAATAGGTAAAAAATTAGGCATTTTGAAAATTCTGTGAATGCAACTTTCTCAACTCAATCTAGGTCTAGTTCACAACCCTACGAAATTTAAAAACTGAGCAAAAGCTTGACAGCCAAGCTCCTGACTTTTGATATTGGTCAAAATGAACGAAAATCAGCTAAAAAATACGTTTTTGCGTATCTCATTGACCATTACTGTAAATACTTTTTAACAAAATTTTTGAAATTTCAGCTTCTCTTCTTAAATACATTATTTTCACGATTTCTCATCTAACCTTCCTAACTAATTGTCATGCTCCAAAGTCGACCCTGTTCTTCGATTTCCAGCCATGTTTACCGTTATATTCCTAACCGCAAGCACAATTTGTGTCCATCATCAGAAAAAGTGACATTCCAGGGTTTCTTCAACAGCCAAACTATTTCACAGTCGGAGAGCAAATGCCAATTACTGATAATGCAAATGGACAGGTAGCTCTCCGAAAACGTATTGACGTAATAACCTATAGTTCTTTAGCAGTTCTACCCGACCGGATTCGAGACCTTTGGACTTGTTCAGCAAACTGTCGAGCAGCAAGCGCTTCTTCAGCCGCCGGTATCACAACCAACATTTCCAGCGATGAATTATTTGGGTTGACTTATTATGATATTGATAACAGTTTATATAATAATGCTAACATTTTTTACTTGTATGTCTGTTTTGAAATCTCATACCCTTAAATTGCTCTGGAAGACTTAATAATTCAAAAAAAAATATATATTCAATACGTTCATAATTTATACAATTTTTGATAAGATTATTGCACAATGAATCTTCAAAATGTTCAAAGGGCGGAAAACACGAAAACACTGGGACTATACATTGTTTTAATACAAACTCTTTGGGGGAGGATATATCTAGGCTATATATTAAAGTTAGGGTGGGGAGAAAAAGAGAGAATACGTGGAATGTGGACTTGATACGATAATAATAGAAATCTCGGAAAAATATCAAAATTTAGAAAAAATAAATACAGTTCAATTCAAGACAGTAAAACGCTTTTTCTTTTTGTTGTCACTGGTGAATAGATGATGAGCCGTTATTTTTGGTAAAGTATTCGGGAGAGAGAAGGGGTTTCGAGAGGACTGGATGGGGTGGGGACAAAGCCAAAGTACAACATTGCACGGTTTCGAACCGGTATACATTGCAAGAATAAATATAATAGCAAGTGAGACAATCATTCAGACATCTGAACTACGCGCTCGGACAGGAAATAATAGAATACAGTAATACTTTTGAAAATTCCCAAAATAAAAACAATTAAAGAACTTGGATTAAATATATTTTGACATTTGGGATTAATACAATCGAAAAACAAAGAGAGTGTTCTACAACGAACAGTACATGGAAGTATATCTTGTATCACAGATATCGGGAATTGGGACCACACTGGACCGGACAGAATGTACAACTGGGGATTAAGAGAGGAAACGCATGAACTTCACGCGCTGCGCAACAAACGAAATACACAGATAATAGGTCTGTCTAGTCGGATGACTACATGTTGTAAGGAGGTAGAAATTTGTAGACCAGACGTTGCTTCTTTTCTGGCTTTTGAATAATTCCTGAAAATCAATGATTTTATCCACGTTATAAAATCATTCAATTACCTTTCTTGTAGTACTGGCGAAGGCTTCTAGACAATTTATCGTAATTCATTTGTGAACGGTTTTTTCGTTGCCCCCAGTATCTAGCCAACAGAAGGGAAGATTCAATTTTAAACGTTCCCTCGTCTCTGTCGACCCATCGGACACAGTTGCTGTATTGCTTCGGTTGATCCAGAAGCTCGCGGATAAACTGCCACAAATGGACAGTTCCTTGGTGGCGAGTGTAGGCACGGTCATCATCGTCTCCCTCGCTTCCATTGCACATGGAGTCAAGTGGAGAGTTCATATAACCTGGATGGAAGAAGTTGGATAGTCCACAGTTTGGAGTATTCATGTGGATGTCCATATCATCGTCATTCACTGAAAAACTCCAATTAGTTAAAATGTTTAATCCCTTGTTCCACATACTGTCTTGACTGCTTCCATTGCTGCTTGTGTCGCTGTTGCTTGGCGACGGCAGGACAGTTCCTTGTTGGAAGAAGCCGCTCATCGACATGTTTGGATACCCACCTATAAATAATTCGTTTTTATCAATTCGCATTCCTTCCGGTCTGTCTTACCGTTTCCATTGAAGAATTGGTGAGCCGGGTTTTCGCCAGCTGCCATGGTATTTGTTTGATTGTTGGTGTTGGCCATCTAAAAATACGAGAAGGCTTTATGAAAAAAAAACGCAAAAACGCATTGAGCAAATATGCAGACACAAAGAGTTGCTCCCGGGCGGGAGGAGGACTATTAACATACCCAATTAGTTTTGGATTGCATGTTATTGTCGGCAGCGGTCATTCCAGAACTTTGCATTGTCGCTGGTGGATGATAAGATTCGAAGGCTGAAAAAGGAATTCTTAATACGGATTGACGTTTCGTAAAGTGATAAGGAAGGGCGTGATTTATGATTTCATCACGTTTTTTTCTTCTCTCCTCACGTAATCTGACGTACCGGTCTTCCACACTTGGAGCTGGGCGTGCAAGGTGTCTCCTCCCTCCGGCAAAAACATTTCAAAGTCTTTCTGACTCATTCCGAGCAGAACACGACCGGTGACAAAACAATTTCGGGGAGGTTGAAGAGTGAACTGTTGGCACATTTCGTTGATCCAACGAGCTCCGTGCTCTGGTGTCCAGAGATAGAAGTCAGTGGGAAGGCCAAGTTTGGCACACGTCGTGCTGATATCCTGGATGAGATGACGAAGAATCAAATCCCTGTAGATATCCATCTGTTGGGTGTCCAGACCGTTGTCTTGCGCAATCTCCGGGTTGACATTGAAATTGAGGATGTTTTCTGAAACTTTTTCTGGCTGATTGGTGTACTTTTTCATTCAGAGAAACAAGAGAAACAAAAAGCGGCGATGCATGTCGGTCATCCGCTAATGACCCGCACTGTTTAACCCTGACACATTTCCATATACACCTAGTATCGTTCGTTCTCTCTTCACTTTTTCTTTTTTCATAACACTTGTCATTTCAGTAAGTGTCATTTCTTAATCCTCTCCGTCGATTGCTTACAGTATAAAAAGTGACCCCGATTAGAACTTTTTTTATTCGCAGACACAACAAACATTGAAAACTTTCACTGGTCAATCCAAGCGTGCCGTCAGATTGGGAAAAGCTGACCTGTGCCTAACTACCCTAATCGAGACAAAAACGTGTTTTCTAAAAGTATGCCCGCCCCGGCGCAATGAGATGTTTTCCAATGAGGAAAAGCATTTGGGATCAAAAAGGAGGAAGTCGCAGGTCGTATTGAGGAAAACAACGAAACCGAAATTATGATTGACATCAATGTTGGTCGTAAATTTGAATGCGAATAATTTATTATGTGACTAATGGAAAATCCATGTATTCTAGATTCCATCTACAGTAAGCCCACCTTCAATCTCATTTTTTACAAATGAGGTGCCATCAGCGTCCTTTGCAAATCTTCGGTTGTATTCAAGAGGTGGAACTGGAACGTGACACATATCCATCGGATGTTGCTTGTTTACGTTGTTTACCTGAAATTTACCTTATTGTACATTGTGTTCTTGTCTCTAATGTTGCAAAAAAAGTCACTCAAAAAAGTCTTATCATCTATTAACCCATTGACGTAAATGGCGCAACACGTGCTTTACCGTAAATGGAAAAAGAAAAAGAAAAATAATTAGAATTAAGAAATAATTTAGAAATGGAAAAGAGCCGACGACAAGTAAAAAAATATGGAAATTCTTTCAAAATAATTTTGTAGACTGCTTTTTGGAGCAATACCCATACTGACCATTTGCACCGACACTGAAAATTTATCGAAAAACAATAACAAGTACTATGAATCAGTGGGAGGACGACAAAAAAATGACGTGTCTTTTTTTGAAAACCTTTCTCAAATACTATTTCCTAATTTCAATTTCTTCCAACTACCACCTTTCAATCAAATCGTTTTTCTCCCATTTTTTTTCTTAGAGCACCCATAAAATAATTAACGGCAACACCACACCCAAAAAAGGCAAGAAAAAACACAAACCTGGTCGATGCCAAAAAGATCATCATCAAATGGAAACTCGCTTTCACAAAAGGAGTACTAGCAGTAGATTCGGTTCCCGAGTGGGGCTCCGGGCTCAGAGAATTCCATCGGTGACCAACTGAGCCAGCTCCGTTCATTGGTGAAGAAGAATCTGAAAATGTACTGTGTGCATTTGGTATGATATCTTCATAAACTCACAACTTCCGTACTTGTATTCAAAGTTGTGAACGGAAATCCAAACTGGTTCAAACCATGAAATTGGGTCTCGCCTGGAATAATTTTATTTTTTGTCATTTGCAGTTCTAAGTTGGTGTACGGTACATACAGTAAGCAGCAGCCATGTTGATGTTAGTTATTGATAGGATGATGTTAGTACAACTGGAGGAGAGAACAAGTCAAGTAGACCTGTTTATGCACTCGAGTAATAACGAATAAAGTGGCACTGCTAATCAGTCAACTCTCTATTTTTTATCACCCAACCCCCTTTTCACCAACCCCTTTTTCGGCTCAGAACGGTTATCAGCAAAAGGGCGATATTTGGCGCGCGCCCGCTTGAAGGTTGACAGCGTTTCACACTCTTAATCACCGACGATTGGTCAGTGTCATGTGAAATTTGAGAGCAAGTGAGAGGTTTTCCAGAAAAATAAGCCGCTTGGTGATAAGTAACGAAATGAAAGCTTAAAATTGATGGCGCCGTGAAATAAGAGAAACAGAGAGAGAGAGAGTGACTGAGCTGGACTGTGTGCCTGTGTCGGCACGCAGAAAAGAATAGGTGTCGATTGCGTCAAACAAGGGGCAAGTGAAGCGATTTTTATCAGTGAATCATATTGCACACCGATTCAAATTGAATTGAAAACTGATCTAATTGCCAAAA